>NC_071504.1:1850982-2159479 GCF_028408465.1 Anastrepha ludens
CCGATGGACAAACCAACAATAATTGGAAAGAAAGTTTTATGGAAGTATGAAGAAAAGATAAAAGTTGAAAAGGGACAAAGATTAATTGTTAAGGTGAAAAAGTCTTATATTGTTAAAAAACAATATGATGGTGAAGAAGCAAGAAAATATGTAATGAATTTAATTCGTTCTTTTTGTGGGTATAATAAAAGCGGATAAAGGGCTCACCTGAGAAGAAGAGCAATTGCTTCCCCATCAATCCCCATGCGAGCTTTTCTATTGCTCGTTGAAGAATTCCATCTAAAACTAGGGAAAAAGATTCCTGGAACCACTATATCTATTGAAAATAGTTGGCACTATGGGGAAAGCTAAAGTGGACCCAGAAGCTGTTGTTTCTTTACAAGCAACTCAAGGCGCCACTAAATGGAATGAGTGTCTAAGGGCTAGTGGTTTTGGCATGATGTCACAAACGTTTTTTGATTCAGAAAGAAGAAGAATCCTTGGCCTTCCAAGTTTAGACAACTGTGCAAAGATATTTGCAAAAGTCTGCCAAGCTAGTCATTTTTTGCTTACCGTGAAACGTATAGCATTGGGGAAAGGGCTACAAGGTAAATCAAAGATTTTGGCAAAAGAAAATCTTTTCAAATTCAGTCAAATATCTAGGCCATATAATACAAAATAACACAGTACGACCAATAAGGGACAATTTAATTTCAATCAAAAATTTTCCAATACAAAAAAATCAAAAGAATATAAGACAATTTTTAGGGAAAATTAAATTTTATCATGAATATACACCGAATAGTGCCAAAATATTAGAACCACTCCATAATTTACTTCAAAAAGATCAAAAATTTATTTGACCTCAAAGTTGTCAAAATCATTTGGAATAAAAATATTGTTCAAAAAATAAGTAAAACGACGAAAAGCAATACGAGTACAAATACTCATAAAAGCAACCACAACTACAACGATTTAGATGCTAACAACGATATGTCGGATGAATTGAGCGCGTACAGCTCGGAGGAAGACGAGGTGACATCACGAAAATCGCGAAAAATACAGCCAACTGATGCTGCGGATTACGAGGATGGGGGCGGAATGTAAAAATGTAAATTAATTGTGTGCAAATAAATTACAAGTGATATTTTCATATTTGAGCCGTAAGCCCTGGCAGCTAGTGTTCCTTTTTTTTATTGTAAAATAATAATTTATTGTTATTTTCCATATATTAAATTAAATTAATTAAAAATATTGTTATGCTCACAACCAATCTTGGAAATACATATTTGATCGAAGATGTAAAGATATTATATTTCTTATTATATTACATATTCATTTAGTTTTAAATTCACCGCTCATCTCTTAGAGTAAGGGAACACTTATTCATTTGCAATCATTACAAATTCAAGTGGAAATATTAAATTTCATTCACTTTAAAAAATCAATCGTATTTGCGAGATGTCCCCTGATGAGTTCATGGGGGAGCATTTCCATTTGAACCTGAAGGAGTTCAGCCCTGGTTGTCCGGAGAAGGACGTCAGGATGGTCAGCCGTCTTTGGAAGGTCAGTCCTGATGGGGTGACGAATGTTGTCCTTGAGGGCACGGACATGCTAATGTCCGCCCTCTTGGAGGCAGGTCGTTGCTACGTCAAGTGGTTTTCCTTCCGGGTACGGCCGGACCAGTTGACGCCCGGCTGTTTCCGCTGCATGGGCTTTGAACATAGGGTGGCGGAATGCAGGCCAAGAAGGATGTCTACCGAAGGTGCGGGCAGGAAGGGCACAGGAGTGCAGGTTATGGCAATGCCCCGCATTGTCCCAACTAAACCGTCAGGAGGCTTATGCCGTAATGTGTGAGTTGGGGGCGCGTATGTTGGAGGGGGGCTGCGGCATTGCTTTGCTCCAGGAACCATGCTCTACCAATGGGGTGGTGAGAGGTCTTCCTGGGGGCTTTAGGGTCTTTACTGACCTTTGAGTCAATGCCGCAGTAGCTGTGTGTGAGCCAAGCTACTCTTATGTAGTAGTTGACTCATGGTGAGGAGTATTCATATGGGCTAGAGACCAAAAAAAAAAGCTAAATCAAGTTACGAAAATGGACGCACAACGATATGCACCACCCCGTTATTCTCTCCATCGTGGGTAGCAGCAATAGGGTTATGATTTTAATTTGTTTCTATTCATTTGGTCTCTAAATTGTCAAATGTTGCTTACGTTTTATCCAATTCGCGTGAAGGGTCAATCTTTGTTTATAGATTTAGAGATTCTAGGGGCAAACAGCAAAAATAAAATTCATTGCACTACTGCTGCTACCTGTTTAATGTGCCTTGAGCTACATAGAATTTTTTCAATCACGTAGTAACCGTAGAGATGTAATTTTGATTTTTTCAATCATTACAAATTCAAGTTGAAATCTTTAATTTCATTCTTTAAAAAAAAATTAATTTCATTCTTGCCAAAAAAAAATAATTAGTATAGTTGTAAATTCTATTAAATATAAATTAAGGCGGCCAGTCGCGAAATACTCGTATTGATTTCACATAAAATACCCAATGATTGAGATTGAAAAAAAAGCATCGACCCGCTCAGCGAGTAAAGCGAATTGTGTGTCGAAAACAACACTTTACAAAACGAAAGCTGGAAAATGCCAACGTCCCATTCCCAACGGAGTGCTCATCGTAATCCATATTTGAATTTCTTACGTGAATTTCGCCTTCGCAATGGTCATCTCCCTGCGGTGGAAATTATTCGACGCGGCGCCAAGGAGTGGAAAAATATGCCTAAAGAGGGATAACTTGGCGAAGAATGCCAAGTTTTCTGAGGTGGCGCTCGATGTGAGCGTAAGACGGAAGCTCCACCAATGGCTTATGGAACTCCTGCACCAAAAATAGCAGAAACAGTTTTAAGGTCTTATAATTTTAATCTGAAAACAGAAAACAAAACAATTGAAATTGATGGATATAAAATTGATAACCCAGTTTGGGAAAATAATGGATCCTTTCCATTTGGAATAGTAAGTTCTAATTGGCATCCAGGGGAATTACACCGAATGGCTTATACATTTTTGGTAGAAAATTTTATAGCAATTAAAGATCTGGCTTGCAATGTAATAGAAATGGCAATGTATACCAACTCGGATATATTGACAAAAGGAAGACAAACTTGGGATCCTATAAATGAAAGAAGTGTTCCAAGTTCGCAAGCTTATTCCAGTTATTGTGAATTCTTAGTTGAGAAGGGCTTCCCAAATCATCATAGCCTTATGGGATTAATTAAATATACCTTTGAACCGATGGACAAACCAACAATAATTGGAAAGAAAGTTTTATGGAAGTATGAAGAAAAGATAAAAGTTGAAAAGGGACAAAGATTAATTGTTAAGGTGAAAAAGTCTTATATTGTTAAAAAACAATATGATGGTGAAGAAGCAAGAAAATATGTAATGAATTTAATTCGTTCTTTTTGTGGGTATAATAAAAGCGGATAAAGGGCTCACCTGAGAAGAAGAGCAATTGCTTCCCCATCAATCCCCATGCGAGCTTTTCTATTGCTCGTTGAAGAATTCCATCTAAAACTAGGGAAAAAGATTCCTGGAACCACTATATCTATTGAAAATAGTTGGCACTATGGGGAAAGCTAAAGTGGACCCAGAAGCTGTTGTTTCTTTACAAGCAACTCAAGGCGCCACTAAATGGAATGAGTGTCTAAGGGCTAGTGGTTTTGGCATGATGTCACAAACGTTTTTTGATTCAGTTTAGACAACTGTGCAAAGATATTTGCAAAAGTCTGCCAAGCTAGTCATTTTTTGCTTACCGTGAAACGTATAGCATTGGGGAAAGGGCTACAAGGTAAATCAAAGATTTTGGCAAAAGAAAATCTTTTCAAATTCAGTCAAATATCTAGGCCATATAATACAAAATAACACAGTACGACCAATAAGGGACAATTTAATTTCAATCAAAAATTTTCCAATACAAAAAAATCAAAAGAATATAAGACAATTTTTAGGGAAAATTTAATTTTATCATGAATATATACCGAATAGTGCCAAAATATTAGAACCACTCCATAATTTACTTCAAAAAGATCAAAAATTTATTTGACCTGAAAGTTGTCAAAATCATTTGGAATAAAAATATTGTTCAAAAAATAAGTAAAACGACGAAAAGCAATACGAGTACAAATACTCATAAAAGCAACCACAACTACAACGATTTAGATGCTAACAACGATATGTCGGATGAATTGAGCGCGTACAGCTCGGAGGAAGACGAGGTGACATCACGAAAATCGCGAAAAATACAGCCAACTGATGCTGCGGATTACGAGGATGGGGGCGGAATGTAAAAATGTAAATTAATTTGTGTGCAAATAAATTACAAGTGATATTTTCATATTTGAGCCGTAAGCCCTGACAGCTAGTGTTCCTTTTTTTTATTGTAAAATAATAATTTATTGTTATTTTCCATATATTAAATTAAATTAATTAAAAATATTGTTATGCTCACAACCAATCTTGGAAATATTTGATCGAAGATGTAAAGAAATTATATTTCTTATTATATTACATATTCATTTAGTTTTAAATTCACCGCTCATCTCTTAGAGTAAGGGAACACTTATTCATTTGCATTCATTACAAATTCAAGTGGAAATATTAAATTTCATTCATTTTAAAAAATCAATCGTATTTGCGAGATCTCCCCTGATGAGTTCATGGGGGAGCTTTTCCATTTGAACCTGAAGGAGTTCAGCCCTGGTTGTCCGGAGAAGGACGTCAGGATGGTCAGCCGTCTTTGGAAGGTCAGTCCTGATGGGGTGACGAATGTTGTCCTTGAGGGCACGGACATGCTACTGTCCGCCCTCTTGGAGGCAGGTCGTTGCTACGTCAAGTGGTTTTCCTTCCGGATACGGCCGGACCAGTTGACGCCCGGCTGTTTCCGCTGCATGGGCTTTGAACATAGGGTGGCGGAATGCAGGCCAAGAAGGATGTCTACCGAAGGTGCGGGCAGGAAGGGCACAGGAGTGCAGGTTATGGCAATGCCCCGCATTGTCCCAACTAAACCGTCAGGAGGCTTATGCCGTAATGTGTGAGTTGGGGGCGCGTATGTTGGAGGGGGGCTGCGGCATTGCTTTGCTCCAGGAACCATGCTCTACCAATGGGGTGGTGAGAGGTCTTCCTGGGGGCTTTAGGGTCTTTACTGACCTTTGAGTCAATGCCGCAGTAGCTGTGTGTGAGCCAAGCTACTCTTATGTAGTAGTTGACTCATGGTGAGGAGTATTCATATGGGCTAGAGACCAAAAAAAAAAGCTAAATCAAGTTACGAAAATGGACGCACAACGATATGCACCACCCCGTTATTCTCTCCATCGTGGGTAGCAGCAATAGGGTTATGATTTTAATTTGTTTCTATTCATTTGGTCTCTAAATTGTCAAATGTTGCTTACGTTTTATCCAATTCGCGTGAAGGGTCAATCTTTGTTTATAGATTTAGAGATTCTAGGGGCAAAAAGCAAAAATAAAATTCATTGCACTACTGCTGCTACCTGTTTAATGTGCCTTGAGCTACATAGAATTTTTTCAATCACGTAGTAACCGTAGAGATGTAATTTTGATTTTTTCAATCATTACAAATTCAAGTTGAAATCTTTAATTTCATTCTTTAAAAAAAAATTAATTTCATTCTTGCCAAAAAAAAAAATAATTAGTATAGTTGTAAATTCTATTAAATATAAATTAAGGCGGCCAGTCGCGAAATACTCGTATTGATTTCACATAAAATACCCAATGATTGAGATTGAAAAAAAAGCATCGACCCGCTCAGCGAGTAAAGCGAATTGTGTGTCGAAAACAACACTTTACAAAACGAAAGCTGGAAAATGCCAACGTCCCATTCCCAACGGAGTGCTCCATCGTAATCCATATTTGAATTTCTTACGTGAATTTCGCCTTCGCAATGGTCATCTCCCTGCGGTGGAAATTATTCGTCGCGGCGCCAAGGAGTGGAAGAATATGCCTAAAGAGGGATAACTTGGCGAAGAATGCCAAGTTTTCTGAGGTGGCGCTCGATGTGAGCGTAAGACGGAAGCTCCACCAATGGCTTATGGAACTCCTGCACCAAAAATAGCAGAAACAGTTTTAAGGTCTTATAATTTTAATCTGAAAACAGAAAACAAAACAATTGAAATTGATGGATATAAAATTGATAACCCAGTTTGGGAAAATAATGGATCCTTTCCATTTGGAATAGTAAGTTCTAATTGGCATCCAGGGGAATTACACCGAATGGCTTATACATTTTTGGTAGAAAATTTTATAGCAATTAAAGATCTGGCTTGCAATGTAATAGAAATGGCAATGTATACCAACTCGGATATATTGACAAAAGGAAGACAAACTTGGGATCCTATAAATGAAAGAAGTGTTCCAAGTTCGCAAGCTTATTCCAGTTATTGTGAATTCTTAGTTGAGAAGGGCTTCCCAAATTATCATAGCCTTATGGGATTAATTAAATATACCTTTGAACCGATGGACAAACCAACAATAATTGGAAAGAAAGTTTTATGGAAGTATGAAGAAAAGATAAAAGTTGAAAAGGGACAAAGCACGGTGCTCTAGAAGGGGGCTTAAATAAAAATGAGTTGGCACTTCGAAATTCCTTTTGATTATGATTCTTGGGTTAGTAGGGAATGTTTTAATATAGAATTTAAAATCAGTTCACGTGGCCGATTTTAAATAATTTGAGTTTGAAATTAGAAATAGCGCTATTATTACTATATTATATTTTATTCAATACTTTTTCGAAATCTCAAAACTGTTTTGAAAATTGGGATCGAAAGCCCTCGTTGTCTTCTATTTTATGCAATTTATTTGAAAAGAATCCGATCATAAATGGCAAAGTTATTCGCATTTGAATGTCCACCACAAGCGCACATTGCACTATGGGCTGGCATCAAGAAAGGTGGCCAAAAGTCGGTTTTGGAACTGGGACCAATGGAGTATATTTTTGATATCTATACACTTTAGAGCAGCTATGAGCAAAATTTCAGAGAATTTCGTTTAGTAGTTTTGCCATTAAAGGGCGATAACCATTCATACTTCGGCTTTTTTTGCACTTGGTCATATAGTTAAAAACAGTGCGAAATTCGAATACCGCTCAAAATATTTTTGGTAAATTTTACGTTTTTGTATTCAGTTAGAATATTCCAACACAGATTATACTGAAAAAGCTTTGAAATAAAGGAACTTGACGAAAAAAAATTAATTTTATTCTTAAAATGTTGTTTTTTACCAAAAAGTTTTAGCCGTCGAATGCTGGCAACTTTTGGCACTCCATGATATTAACAAAATTTCAATATGAAAATATTCTTTGAAGTATCTATTATTACCTATTAATGCGCAAATGTGCGCTTTTTAGTATTTTCAGAGATAACGGTAAAAACGTATGTGCGCTCTGAACAGCTTTTGTACTGTGTCTATGTTCAAATGCCCATAACGTTTTACTGAATTGACAGATTTGAGTCATTTTTGATATATTAAAAATATTTTTAAAAAATCGTTACACAGCCAATAGAAATGTTTTTTTTGTTTACATTACAAAAGTAACAAAGTAGCCATGATAAATTAAAAAAATCGTTGGGAGAACGTAATTCTGATTGGGGGAAGGTTTTTTTAAATGTCTAGAATTTTGCTTCTAACAACATAGTAGGCATTAAATCAAAAATAAATTTCAGAAAATTCGAAACTTAGTTGGTCGGCTCATTGTTAACTGCAATTTAATCAAAGCTGTTTCATTATAATGGCGACATTCACGAAGAAGGAAATTTTAGATGCCAATGATGCTGAAAAAGGAAGCGGTGTAAAATATATTTTAAATAAATTACTAATTGAAGAAAATAAGGTACATTCTGAGGATCTTAAGCGTTTAGTTAAGATGGTTGCGTCTCTTATTTCTAAAAGAAAGGTTAAATACAAAAAAACCAAAAAAAATAATAAATCATTTACAGAGAAAAATGTCGAATGGATTAATTCACAGTTTCTCATTCCAGAATTAAGAATAAAGTCTAGTTCCGATTCTTCTTCCTTGAAACGTGGTCGCCCATGTGTTGAATTTGAAAAAATGTCAGATCGATCGAAGCGGCGGGCAATTGCAAAAATAAGCCAGCAATGTGAAAACGATCCTCTAAAAATATTATTGGCGGCACGACAAGCTGCAATAAAGTCTCAGGAGTGCGAATTAAGTTCGGTTTTGAAGAAAATCATAGAAAACCCAGAGTATTGCGTGAAAATAAAGCAATCCAGTAAAGCCACGCTTTCACTTATTGTGAAATCTCCTGAAGAAGCTCTGGCTTTTTTGATCGATAATGGGCTTTCAAAATCAGTTTATACAAATATAAGGTTAGCAACAAAATTAAGCGGAGCTGATGTTTGGCCTCCTTACGATCGATTAAAGGAAGCTAAAGAGCAATGTAGACCTCTAAAAGAATTCATTCAAATAAATGAGAATGAAGCTAAGTGCGATCTTCAAGCGCTTTTAAATCATACTGCCAGAAGAATTGCCGAGTTGCAGCAAGAAGTAGTACTTTTATATGCACAGAAGTCTAATTTTTGCGACATTGAAGCTGTTTTTATTTTTTCTTGGGGGTTTGATGGAACCAGTGGATTTCCATCATTCAAACAACCTTATTCTGAATCAAGTGTAGAAAAAGTTGATACAAATTTACTTGCTTGTACATGCATTCCTTTAAGATTAGTAACGACAAATGGGACCATTTTGTGGAACAACGCTATTTCTCAATCTGAAAAATTTTGTCGCCCAATTTCATTTAAATGGATAAAAGAAACTACTGAAATTATTAAATCACAAAAGCAAATAATGGACGAACAAATTAATAAGCTCGAGTGCTTGGAAATTGAGGTACAACATTTTCGTATACGTTTACATTTTTCTTTGCATATGACTCTAATAGATGGTAAAGTTTTAAATGCACTTACTGACACAACATCATCACAGTCATGTCCAATTTGCCACGCGACACCAAAACAATTCAATGATCTTTCCAATATTGCGACAGATGTTTTCTTACCAATTACTGGCTCCCTGCAGCATGGCATAAGTCCATTGCACGCTTGGATTAAAATTTTGGAATGCTGTTTAAATATTTCATACAGGAAAAATATAAGAAAGTGGAGAGTCTCAAACGAAGTTGATAAAAAAGAATATTCGCGCAGAAAAGCAGAAATACAAGATATTTTGTGGAAGAAATTGGGATTGAAAGTGGACATGCCCAAGGATAGAGGTTGCGGAAACAGTAATGATGGCAATTCAGCTCGTCGGGCTTTTCAAAATTCAGAAGTCTTTGCAAATTGTTTAGAGTTGAATACAGAATTAGTAACCAACTTTTCAATAATATTAATGGCTTTATCCTGCCATCTGCCGATAGATCCTAATAAATTCAATATACTGTGCCATCAGACTGCAAGAATTTATGTTGCGAACTACAATTGGTATTTTATGCCTGCGACGGTTCATAAAATATTAATTCACGGCTCTGCGATTATAGAAAATAGTATTTTACCTGTAGGAATGTTTGCAGAAGAAGCTTCTGCAACCCGCAATAAAAATTATAAGTGTTACCGTGAGCGGCACAGTCGGAAATGTAGTCGAGAAGCTACAATGCAAGATATGTTCTTGCGTTCTATGGATTCCTCAGATCCACTAATAGCGTCTCATAGCTTGAGTTCACGACTACAAAAACGAAAAAAATTGCCTCTTCCATCTGCAGTAATTGCATTACTCGCATTACCAGAGGTTCCGCAAAGTGAAGAGTAACGGCCACTCCTCAAAAGAGATAAAAAAAAAGTAAATCATAAAAAAAATATAAAAATATAAAAAAATTAAAAAAAAAAAATCTTAAAAAAGCAAAAAAAAATATTTTCAGTTGAAATCAATTTTATTTTCCTAAAATATCTTTAATTTTCAAATTAAGAAAAATATAAAATAAAAAAATCTTAAAAAAAAATCGTTTTAATAAAAAAAAACCAAAAAACCGTAAAAAAAAATTTAAAAAATAAAGAAAAAATAAAAAAAAATAAAAAAAAAATTAAAAAAAATAAAAAAAAAATAAAAGTGGAGTCTTCTAAACCTGTAACCTCCTCGTGGTAGGCTCTGGAAACTGCAAATGTTCACCAAACTTTGCAGGCTAATAACAGGCTTATGAAAGTGCTGGAATTTTCAACTTAGGCGCTTGGTATAAAGATTTTTCAAATTCTGAGTCCAGATTCGAAATCAGCGACCTCGAAAACCCCTGTATGCAAATATTTGTATAAAAAAATTGATTTTTTAAAATTTCGGTCGCCATATTGGATCCGCCATATTGAATTTTTAAATCCTGAGTCCAGATTCGAAATCAGCGACCTCGAAAACCCATGTATGCAAATATTTGTATAAAAATATGGATTTTTTAAATTTTCGGTCGCCATATTGGATCCGCCATATTGAATTTCTAAAATCTGATTTCAGATTCGACATCAGCGACCCCAAAAACATTTATATACCAAGTTTCACGAAAAAATGTTTTGATTTCGATTTATGGCCGCTTTTCCTTGATGCCAGCCCATAGTGCATTGTTCATTGTATAGGACGTATAGGATTTGTACTGGTGGACGACCCTTGCGGCATCACATTCCAATGCGAAATTATAACGGTAAACATCAAAATAATTACATATATTTCACGAATCTAACTGCGCAACAATCGGAGTCAGAGTCATAGTCATAGTAGAAAAATAATTGCGTCGTAGTTTTACACAGGAGCCTATAGTCACTAAAATAAAATGCGCAGTAGAGCAAGAACAGAGAATAATTATGTGCATTATTTGTAAAAATTAATTAGATTAGGTAAGTCAATTTTTCGAAATTTTAAACTTTAACTATTGACGCAAAGTGTTTATTTAATCTATTACATTATTATTATTATTCATTTTTAAATAGCAATCATTAGACATGCAGTCACAAGGTAAATCTTCCAAAAATCATGAACAAAATCGTCATAGTATGTGTTTGATTTGCAAAAGGAAGCCGCAGAAACAGTATTTTAAAACTACAGGCGCAATTGGAGCTCAAATCAAACTACTATTTCCTGATTTTAATGAAAAGGATTCAAGGCTTCCTGATGTGGTTTGTTGTGCTTGTAGGCACAAAACTATAAGAGCTAGTGCAAATCCAAGTTTGAAAGGTTCCCTTCAAATGCCAGATTACTCAAAATACCATTTTAAAATAAAAACCCGTACATCAGTGTCAGAAAAAGAATGTGAGTGTACTTTGTGCAACGAAATTAGATCAAGACAAGGAAATTTGGATGCCGTAAATGCTAAAAAAAAATCTAAATCTTTAAAGACTACTACTACTAATAGTAGGCGCTGCTCAAAGTGTCTTACTTTAATTGCTAAAGGTGTTAGTCATAAATGTTATGCAACTTCAACGTTGACAAATATTCATGAATGCGTCCAATCGCCAAAGCAAGCCGAACAATTATTATCTGGACTGTTAAAAAAGAACATACTTAAAGACAAATTAAATGTCAAAGAAGGAAGCACAACCATTCCAGCATCCCTATCGCAGCAGCATGGTAAACCCGTAGATTTACTCATTAATGCAAATCCGAAAAAAGTAGTACGTCAGATATCATCTAATGATTTATGTGAGTTACAAACAGATCTAAATTTATCGAATCGTCAGGTAAAGAATGTTTCTAAATTCATAAGAAAAAAAACGAGTACAAGAGATATTATTGAACCTTATGCTCAAGAAAAATTTGTTTTTACGTCCCACAACTTGGATGATTTTTTTGAAGTGCAGTCATTTGATTTTGAAACAACAAAAAAAGACGTAATGACAAAAGCTACAAACTTTGCTGTTGTTTGTGTTGACTTGATGCTCTTTGTAAGGCACATTATTGATAAACGGGAAATTTTTGATTTTCACTTAAATTTTGGTCTCGACGGTGGCGGAGGTTCCCTGAAATTCACCTTGTCTATACAATCAAGTCAAGAAAATGATGATTTAAACCAGAAAACTAAAAAAAACAGTGAAAAATGGAAGGATACTGGAGTGAAGAAAATATTTATCATTGCTCTTGCCCCAGATACCCAAGAAAATTACAATAATGTTAAACTTCTGTGGTCAAAATTGGAAATAAATAAATGTTTGATTGAATATCCTGCAACAGTAACGACGGACTTGAAACTTGCAAATATTATTACGGGTTTGACAAGTAACGCAAGTTTTTGCCCATGCATTTGGTGTGACGTCACAAAATCTGATTTAAGTTCCTGTGGTACTTTAAGGATAACTGCAAGCTGCCTGTCTAATTACAATAATTGGTGTCATCAAGGAAGTGTGAAAAATAAAGTGAAGGATTTCAAAAATTGCATACATCCACCTTTGTTTTGCTCAGATAAGGATCAATTAATTTTGGATGTGATCCCTCCTCCTGAACTGCATCTATTGTTAGGATGTGTTAACACTCTTTACAGTAGCATGCTTAAACTACATCCTAATATTGCAGAAAAGTGGGCGCAGGAATGTCATGTTCAAAAAAGTTGTACAAATGGTGGCAATTTTTCGTTTGAAGGGAATGCTTGTAAGATCTTACTTAATAATGTTGACAAACTTCAACGGTTATGCGAAGTTAATTTTGGTGGTCTATCAGGTTGCATTGCGTACGTAGATACTTTTAGAAAGTTTAAAACAGTTGTTGACGATTGTTTTTCTTTTAAATTACGGCCAAAGCTTCAACAACATGTTACCGAATTTCAGAAAAGTTATGAACTTCATAACACAGTTTTGCTCAACACGTTCCACAGTTTTGCTCAAAATTTCAGAAAGGTCTAGGATTTTTTGCAGAACAAGCCACAGAATCGGTACATCACGATTTCAACGAAAAGTGGAAAAACTTTAAGGTAGCAAAAATTAATGAAAATTACTTTGCAAAACTACTTCGAGCTGTACGTAGCTACAATAGTACACATATATAGCTTTGTGAGCAGTATATTATATGTATTAGTTTTAATTTATATTTAATAAAATTAGTTTAATAAAATATTTCATGAACATTATTTTGTTTCTTTATGATTACATTTATGCATTAAATCAATTCCAATACGCATTAAAAGCAAGCAATTTGAAGCAATGAACAATGTGCGCTTGTGGTGGACATTCAAATGCGAATAACTTTGCCATTTATGATCGGATTCTTTTCAAATAAATTGCATAAAATAGAAGACAACGAGGGCTTTCGATCCCAATTTTCAAAACAGTTTTGAGATTTCGAAAAAGTATTGAATAAAATATAATATATATTAGTAATAATAGCGCTATTTCTAATTTCAAACTCAAATTATTTAAAATCGGCCACGTGAACTGATTTTAAATTCTATATTAAAACATTCCCTACTAACCCAAGAATCATAATCAAAAGGAATTTCGAAGTGCCAACTCATTTTTATTTAAGCCCCCTTCTAGAGCACCGTGAAAGATTAATTGTTAAGGTGAAAAAGTCTTATATTGTTAAAAGACAATATGATGGTGAAGAAGCAAGAAAATATGTAATGAATTTAATTCGTTCTTTTTGTGGGTATAATAAAAGCGGATAAAGGGCTCACCTGAGAAGAAGAGCAATTGCTTCCCCATCAATCCCCATGCGAGCTTTTCTATTGCTCGTTGAAGAATTCCATCTAAAACTAGGGAAAAAGATTCCTGGAACCACTATATCTATTGAAAATAGTTGACACTATGGGGAAAGCTAAAGTGGACCCAGAAGCTGTTGTTTCTTTACAAGCAACTCAAGGCGCCACTAAATGGAATGAGTGTCTAAGGGCTAGTGGTTTTGGCATGATGTCACAAACGTTTTTTGATTCAGAAAGAAGAAGAATCCTTGGCCTTCCAAGTTTAGACAACTGTGCAAAGATATTTGCAAAAGTCTGCCAAGCTAGTCATTTTGTGCTTACCGTGAAACGTATAGCATTGGGGAAAGGGCTACAAGGTAAATCAAAGATTTTGGCAAAAGAAAATCTTTTCAAATTCAGTCAAATATCTAGGCCATATAATACAAAATAACACAGTACGACCAATAAGGGACAATTTAATTTCAATCAAAAATTTTCCAATACAAAAAAATCAAAAGAATATAAGACAATTTTTAGGGAAAATTAAATTTGATCATGAATATATACCGAATAGTGCCAAAATATTAGAACCACTCCATAATTTACTTCAAAAAGATCAAAAATTTATTTGACCTCAAAGTTGTCAAAATCATTTGGAATAAAAATATTGTTCAAAAAATAAGTAAAACGACGAAAAGCAATACGAGTACAAATACTCATAAAAGCAACCACAACTACAACGATTTAGATGCTAACAATGATATGTCGGATGAATTGAGCGCGTACAGCTCGGAGGAAGACGAGGTGACATCACGAAAATCGCGAAAAATACAGCCAACTGATGCTGCGGATTACGAGGATGGGGGCGGAATGTAAAAATGTAAATTAATTTGTGTGCAAATAAATTACAAGTGATATTTTCATATTTGAGCCGTAAGCCCTGGCAGCTAGTGTTCCTTTTTTTTATTGTAAAATAATAATTTATTGTTATTTTCCATATATTAAATTAAATTAATTAAAAATATTGTTATGCTCACAACCAATCTTGGAAATATTTGATCGAAGATGTAAAGAAATTATATTTCTTATTATATTACATATTCATTTAGTTTTAAATTCATCGCTCATCTCTTAGAGTAAGGGAACACTTATTCATTTGCATTCATTACAAATTCAAGTGGAAATATTAAATTTCATTCATTTTAAAAAATCAATCGTATTTGCGAGATCTCCCCTGATGAGTTCATGGGGGAGCTTTTCCATTTGAACCTGAAGGAGTTCAGCCCTGGTTGTCCGGAGAAGGACGTCAGGATGGTCAGCCGTCTTTGGAAGGTCAGTCCTGATGGGGTGACGAATGTTGTCCTTGAGGGCACGGACATGCTAATGTCCGCCCTCTTGGAGGCAGGTCGTTGCTACGTCAAGTGGTTTTCCTTCCGGATACGGCCGGACCAGTTGACGCCCGGCTGTTTCCGCTGCATGGGCTTTGAACATAGGGTGGCGGAATGCAGGCCAAGAAGGATGTCTACCGAAGGTGCGGGCAGGAAGGGCACAGGAGTGCAGGTTATGGCAATGCCCCGCATTGTCCCAACTAAACCGTCAGGAGGCTTATGCCGTAATGTGTGAGTTGGGGGCGCGTATGTTGGAGAGGGGCTGCGGCATTGCTTTGCTCCAGGAACCATGCTCTACCAATGGGGTGGTGAGAGGTCTTCCTGGGGGCTTTAGGGTCTTTACTGACCTTTGAGTCAATGCCGCAGTAGCTGTGTGTGAGCCAAGCTACTCTTATGTAGTAGTTGACTCATGGTGAGGAGTATTCATATGGGCTAGAGACCAAAAAAAAAAGCTAAATCAAGTTACGAAAATGGACGCACAACGATATGCACCACCCCGTTATTCTCTCCATCGTGGGTAGCAGCAATAGGGTTATGATTTTAATTTGTTTCTATTCATTTGGTCTCTAAATTGTCAAATGTTGCTTACGTTTTATCCAATTCGCGTGAAGGGTCAATCTTTGTTTATAGATTTAGAGATTCTAGGGGCAAAAAGCAAAAATAAAATTCATTGCACTACTGCTGCTACCTGTTTAATGTGCCTTGAGCTACATAGAATTTTTTCAATCACGTAGTAACCGTAGAGATGTAATTTTGATTTTTTCAATCATTACAAATTCAAGTTGAAATCTTTAATTTCATTCTTTAAAAAAAAATTAATTTCATTCTTGCCAAAAAAAAAATAATTAGTATAGTTGTAAATTCTATTAAATATAAATTAAGGCGGCCAGTCGCGAAATACTCGTATTGATTTCACATAAAATACTCAATGATTGAGATTGAAAAAAAGCATCGACCCGCTCAGCGAGTAAAGCGAATTGTGTGTCGAAAACAACACTTTACAAAACGAAAGCTGGAAAATGCCAACGTCCCATTCCCAACGGAGTGCTCCATCGTAATCCATATTTGAATTTCTTACGTGAATTTCGCCTTCGCAATGGTCATCTCCCTGCGGTGGAAATTATTCGACGCGGCGCCAAGGAGTGGAAAAATATGCCTAAAGAGGGATAACTTGGCGAAGAATGCCAAGTTTTCTGAGGTGGCGCTCGATGTGAGCGTAAGACGGAAGCTCCACCAATGACTTATGGAACTCCTGCACCAAAAATAGCAGAAACAGTTTTAAGGTCTTATAATTTTAATCTGAAAACAGAAAACAAAACAATTGAAATTGATGGATATAAAATTGATAACCCAGTTTGGGAAAATAATGGATCCTTTCCATTTGGAATAGTAAGTTCTAATTGGCATCCAGGGGAATTACACCGAATGGCTTATACATTTTTGGTAGAAAATTTTATAGCAATTAAAGATCTGGCTTGCAATGTAATAGAAATGGCAATGTATACCAACTCGGATATATTGACAAAAGGAAGACAAACTTGGGATCCTATAAATGAAAGAAGTGTTCCAAGTTCGCAAGCTTATTCCAGTTATTGTGAATTCTTAGTTGAGAAGGGCTTCCCAAATCATCATAGCCTTATGGGATTAATTAAATATACCTTTGAACCGATGGACAAACCAACAATAATTGGAAAGAAAGTTTTATGGAAGTATGAAGAAAAGATAAAAGTTGAAAAGGGACAAAGATTAATTGTTAAGGTGAAAAAGTCTTATATTGTTAAAAAACAATATGATGGTGAAGAAGCAAGAAAATATGTAATGAATTTAATTCGTTCTTTTTGTGGGTATAATAAAAGCGGATAAAGGGCTCACCTGAGAAGAAGAGCAATTGCTTCCCCATCAATCCCCATGCGAGCTTTTCTATTGCTCGTTGAAGAATTCCATCTAAAACTAGGGAAAAAGATTCCTGGAATCACTATATCTATTGAAAATAGTTGGCACTATGGGGAAAGCTAAAGTGGACCCAGAAGCTGTTGTTTCTTTACAATCAACTCAAGGCGCCACTAAATGGAATGAGTGTCTAAGGGCTAGTGGTTTTGGCATGATGTCACAAACGTTTTTTGATTCAGAAAGAAGAAGAATCCTTGGCCTTCCAAGTTTAGACAACTGTGCAAAGATATTTGCAAAAGTCTGCCAAGCTAGTCATTTTTTGCTTACCGTGAAACGTATAGCATTGGGGAAAGGGCTACAAGGTAAATCAAAGATTTTGGCAAAAGAAAATCTTTTCAAATTCAGTCAAATATCTAGGCCATATAATACAAAATAACACAGTACGACCAATAAGGGACAATTTAATTTCAATCAAAAATTTTCCAATACAAAAAAATCAAAAGAATATAAGACAATTTTTAGGGAAAATTAAATTTTATCATGAATATATACCGAATAGTGCCAAAATATTAGAACCACTCCATAATTTACTTCAAAACGATCAAAAATTTATTTGACCTGAAAGTTGTCAAAATCATTTGGAATAAAAATATTGTTCAAAAAATAAGTAAAACGACGAAAAGCAATACGAGTACAAATACTCATAAAAGCAACCACAACTACAACGATTTAGATGCTAACAATGATATGTCGGATGAATTGAGCGCGTACAGCTCGGAGGAAGACGAGGTGACATCACGAAAATCGCGAAAAATACAGCCAACTGATGCTGCGGATTACGAGGATGGGGGCGGAATGTAAAAATGTAAATTAATTTGTGTGCAAATAAATTACAAGTGATATTTTCATATTTGAGCCGTAAGCCCTGGCAGCTAGTGTTCCTTTTTTTATTGTAAAATAATAATTTATTGTTATTTTCCATATATTAAATTAAATTAATTAAAAATATTGTTATGCTCACAACCAATCTTGGAAATATTTGATCGAAGATGTAAAGAAATTATATTTCTTATTATATTACATATTCATTTAGTTTTAAATTCACCGCTCATCTCTTAGAGTAAGGGAACACTTATTCATTTGCATTCATTACAAATTCAAGTGGAAATATTAAATTTCATTCATTTTAAAAAATCAATCGTATTTGCGAGATCCCCCCTGATGAGTTCATGGGGGAGCTTTTCCATTTGAACCTGAAGGAGTTCAGCCCTGGTTGTCCGGAGAAGGACGTCAGGATGGTCAGCCGTCTTTGGAAGGTCAGTCCTGATGGGGTGACGAATGTTGTCCTTGAGGGCACGGACATGCTAATGTCCGCCCTCTTGGAGGCAGGTCGTTGCTACGTCAAGTGGTTTTCCTTCCGGGTACGGCCGGACCAGTTGACGCCCGGCTGTTTCCGCTGCATGGGCTTTGAACATAGGGTGGCGGAATGCAGGCCAAGAAGGATGTCTACCGAAGGTGCGGGCAGGAAGGGCACAGGAGTGCAGGTTATGGCAATGCCCCGCATTGTCCCAACTAAACCGTCAGGAGGCTTATGCCGTAATGTGTGAGTTGGGGGCGCGTATGTTGGAGGGGGGCTGCGGCATTGCTTTGCTCCAGGAACCATGCTCTACCAATGGGGTGGTGAGAGGTCTTCCTGGGGGCTTTAGGGTCTTTACTGACCTTTGAGTCAATGCCGCAGTAGCTGTGTGTGAGCCAAGCTACTCTTATGTAGTAGTTGACTCATGGTGAGGAGTATTCATATGGGCTAGAGACCAAAAAAAAAAGCTAAATCAAGTTACGAAAATGGACGCACAACGATATGCACCACCCCGTTATTCTCTCCATCGTGGGTAGCAGCAATAGGGTTATGATTTTAATTTGTTTCTATTCATTTGGTCTCTAAATTGTCAAATGTTGCTTACGTTTTATCCAATTCGCGTGAAGGGTCAATCTTTGTTTATAGATTTAGAGATTCTAGGGGCCAAAAGCAAAAATAAAATTCATTGCACTACTGCTGCTACCTGTTTAATGTGCCTTGAGCTACATAGAATTTTTTCAATCACGTAGTAACCGTAGAGATGTAATTTTGATTTTTTCAATCATTACAAATTCAAGTTGAAATCTTTAATTTCATTCTTTAAAAAAAAATTAATTTCATTCTTGCCAAAAAAAAAATAATTAGTATAGTTGTAAATTCTATTAAATATAAATTAAGGCGGCCAGTCGCGAAATACTCGTATTGATTTCACATAAAATACCCAATGATTGAGATTGAAAAAAAAGCATCGACCCGCTCAGCGAGTAAAGCGAATTGTGTGTCGAAAACAACACTTTACAAAACGAAAGCTGGAAAATGCCAACATCCCATTCCCAACGGAGTGCTCCATCGTAATCCATATTTGAATTTCTTACGTGAATTTCGCCTTCGCAATGGTCATCTCCCTGCGGTGGAAATTATTCGTCGCGGCGCCAAGGAGTGGAAGAATATGCCTAAAGAGGGATAACTTGGCGAAGAATGCCAAGTTTTCTGAGGTGGCGCTCGATGTGAGCGTAAGACGGAAGCTCCACCAATGGTTTATGGAACTCCTGCACCAAAAATAGCAGAAACAGTTTTAAGGTCTTATAATTTTAATCTGAAAACAGAAAACAAAACAATTGAAATTGATGGATATAAAATTGATAACCCAGTTTGGGAAAATAATGGATCCTTTCCATTTGGAATAGTAAGTTCTAATTGGCATCCAGGGGAATTACACCGAATGACTTATACATTTTTGGTAGAAAATTTTATAGCAATTAAAGATCTGGCTTGCAATGTAATAGAAATGGCAATGTATACCAACTCGGATATATTGACAAAAGGAAGACAAACTTGGGATCCTATAAATGAAAGAAGTGTTCCAAGTTCGCAAGCTTATTCCAGTTATTGTGAATTCTTAGTTGAGAAGGGATTCCCAAATCATCATAGCCTTATGGGATTAATTAAATATACCTTTGAACCGATGGACAAACCAACAATAATTGGAAAGAAAGTTTTATGGAAGTATGAAGAAAAGATAAAAGTTGAAAAGGGACAAAGATTAATTGTTAAGGTGAAAAAGTCTTATATTGTTAAAAAACAATATGATGGTGAAGAAGCAAGAAAATATGTAATGAATTTAATTCGTTCTTTTTGTGGGTATAATAAAAGCGGATAAAGGGCTCACCTGAGAAGAAGAGCAATTGCTTCCCCATCAATCCCCATGCGAGCTTTTCTATTGCTCGTTGAAGAATTCCATCTAAAACTAGGGAAAAAGATTCCTGGAACCACTATATCTATTGAAAATAGTTGGCACTATGGGGAAAGCTAAAGTGGACCCAGAAGCTGTTGTTTCTTTACAAGCAACTCAAGGCGCCACTAAATGGAATGAGTGTCTAAGGGCTAGTGGTTTTGGCATGATGTCACAAACGTTTTTTGATTCAGAAAGAAGAAGAATCCTTGGCCTTCCAAGTTTAGACAACTGTGCAAAGATATTTGCAAAAGTCTGCCAAGCTAGTCATTTTTTGCTTACCGTGAAACGTATAGCATTGGGGAAAGGGCTACAAGGTAAATCAAAGATTTTGGCAAAAGAAAATCTTTTCAAATTCAGTCAAATATCTAGGCCATATAATACAAAATAACACAGTACGACCAATAAGGGACAATTTAATTTCAATCAAAAATTTTCCAATACAAAAAAATCAAAAGAATATAAGACAATTTTTAGGGAAAATTAAATTTTATCATGAATATACACCGAATAGTGCCAAAATATTAGAACCACTCCATAATTTACTTCAAAAAGATCAAAAATTTATTTGACCTCAAAGTTGTCAAAATCATTTGGAATAAAAATATTGTTCAAAAAATAAGTAAAACGACGAAAAGCAATACGAGTACAAATACTCATAAAAGCAACCACAACTACAACGATTTAGATGCTAACAATGATATGTCGGATGAATTGAGCGCGTACAGCTCGGAGGAAGACGAGGTGACATCACGAAAATCGCGAAAAATACAGCCAACTGATGCTGCGGATTACGAGGATGGGGGCGGAATGTAAAAATGTAAATTAATTGTGTGCAAATAAATTACAAGTGATATTTTCATATTTGAGCCGTAAGCCCTGGCAGCTAGTGTTCCTTTTTTTTATTGTAAAATAATAATTTATTGTTATTTTCCATATATTAAATTAAATTAATTAAAAATATTGTTATGCTCACAACCAATCTTGGAAATACATATTTGATCGAAGATGTAAAGATATTATATTTCTTATTATATTACATATTCATTTAGTTTTAAATTCACCGCTCATCTCTTAGAGTAAGGGAACACTTATTCATTTGCAATCATTACAAATTCAAGTGGAAATATTAAATTTCATTCACTTTAAAAAATCAATCGTATTTGCGAGATGTCCCCTGATGAGTTCATGGGGGAGCATCTCCATTTGAACCTGAAGGAGTTCAGCCCAGGTTGTCCGGAGAAGGACGTCAGGATGGTCAGCCGTCTTTGGAAGGTCAGTCCTGATGGGGTGACGAATGTTGTCCTTGAGGGCACGGACATGCTAATGTCCGCCCTCTTGGAGGCAGGTCGTTGCTACGTCAAGTGGTTTTCCTTCCGGGTACGGCCGGACCAGTTGACGCCCGGCTGTTTCCGCTGCATGGGCTTTGAACATAGGGTGGCGGAATACAGGCCAAGAAGGATGTCTGCCGAAGGTGCGGGCAGGAAGGGCACAGGAGTGCAGGTTGTGGCAATGCCCCGCATTGTCCCAACTAAACCGTCAGGAGGCTTATGCCGTAATGTGTGAGTTGGGGGCGCGTATGTTGGAGGGGGGCTGCGGCATTGCTTTGCTCCAGGAACCATGCTCCACCAATGGGGTGGTGAGAGGTCTTCCTGGGGGCTTTAGGGTCTTTACTGACCTTTGAGTCAATGCCGCAGTAGCTGTGTGTGAGCCAAGCTACTCTTATGTAGTAGTTGACTCATGGTGAGGAGTATTCATATGGGCTAGAGACAAAAAAAAAAAGCTAAATCAAGTTACGAAAATGGACGCACAACAATATGCACCACCCCGTTATTCTCTCCATCGTGGGTAGCAGCAATAGGGTTATGATTTTAATTTGTTTCTATTCATTTGTTCTCTAAATTGTCAAATGTTGCTTACGTTTTATCCAATTCGCGTGAAGGGTCAATCTTTGTTTATAGATTTAGAGATTCTAGGGGCCAAAAGCAAAAATAAAATTCATTGCACTACTGCTGCTACCTGTTTAATGTGCCTTGAGCTACATAGAATTTTTTCAATCACGTAGTAACCGTAGAGATGTAATTTTGATTTTTTCAATCATTACAAATTCAAGTTGAAATCTTTAATTTCATTCTTTTAAAAAAAAATTAATTTCATTCTTGCCAAAAAAAAAATAATTATATTAGTATAGTTGTAAATTCTATTAAATATAAATTAAGGCGGCCAGTCGCGAAATACTCGTATTGATTTCACATAAAATACCCAATGATTGAGATTGAAAAAAAAGCATCGACCCGCTCAGCGAGTAAAGCGAATTGTGTGTCGAAAACAACACTTTACAAAACGAAAGCTGGAAAATGCCAACGTCCCATTCCCAACGGAGTGCTCCATCGTAATCCATATTTGAATTTCTTACGTGAATTTCGCCTTCGCAATGGTCATCTCCCTGCGGTGGAAATTATTCGACGCGGCGCCAAGGAGTGGAAGAATATGCCTAAAGAGGGATAACTTGGCGAAGAATGCCAAGTTTTCTGAGGTGGCGCTCGATGTGAGCGTAAGACGGAAGCTCCACCAATGGCTTATGGAACTCCTGCACCAAAAATAGCAGAAACAGTTTTAAGGTCTTATAATTTTAATCTGAAAACAGAAAACAAAACAATTGAAATTGATGGATATAAAATTGATAACCCAGTTTGGGAAAATAATGGATCCTTTCCATTTGGAATAGTAAGTTCTAATTGGCATCCAGGGGAATTACACCGAATGGCTTATACATTTTTGGTAGAAAATTTTATAGCAATTAAAGATCTGGCTTGCAATGTAATAGAAATGGCAATGTATACCAACTCGGATATATTGACAAAAGGAAGACAAACTTGGGATCCTATAAATGAAAGAAGTGTTCCAAGTTCGCAAGCTTATTCCAGTTATTGTGAATTCTTAGTTGAGAAGGGCTTCCCAAATCATCATAGCCTTATGGGATTAATTAAATATACCTTTGAACCGATGGACAAACCAACAATAATTGGAAAGAAAGTTTTATGGAAGTATGAAGAAAAGATAAAAGTTGAAAAGGGACAAAGATTAATTGTTAAGGTGAAAAAGTCTTATATTGTTAAAAAACAATATGATGGTGAAGAAGCAAGAAAATATGTAATGAATTTAATTCGTTCTTTTTGTGGGTATAATAAAAGCGGATAAAGGGCTCACCTGAGAAGAAGAGCAATTGCTTCCCCATCAATCCCCATGCGAGCTTTTCTATTGCTCGTTGAAGAATTCCATCTAAAACTAGGGAAAAAGATTCCTGGAACCACTATATCTATTGAAAATAGTTGGCACTATGGGAAAAGCTAAAGTGGACCCAGAAGCTGTTGTTTCTTTACAAGCAACTCAAGGCGCCACTAAATGGAATGAGTTTCTAAGGGCTAGTGGTTTTGGCATGATGTCACAAACGTTTTTTGATTCAGAAAGAAGAAGAATCCTTGGCCTTCCAAGTTTAGACAACAGTGCAAAGATATTTGCAAAAGTCTGCCAAGCTAGTCATTTTTTGCTTACCGTGAAACGTATAGCATTGGGGAAAGGGCTACAAGGTAAATCAAAGATTTTGGCAAAAGAAAATCTTTTCAAATTCAGTCAAATATCTTGGCCATATAATACAAAATAATACCGTACGACCAATAAGGGACAATTTAATTTCAATCAAAAATTGTCCAATATAAAAAAATCAAAAGAATATAAGACAATTTTTAGGGAAAATTAAATTTTATCATGAATATATACCGAATAGTGCCAAAATATTAGAACCACTCCATAATTTACTTCAAAAAGATCAAAAATTTATTTGACCTGAAAGTTGTCAAAATCATTTGGAATAAAAATATTGTTCAAAAAATAAGTAAAACGACGAAAAGCAATACGAGTACAAATACTCATAAAAGCAACCACAACTACAACGATTTAGATGCTAACAATGATATGTCGGATGAATTGAGCGCGTACAGCTCGGAGGAAGACGAGGTGACATCACGAAAATCGCGAAAAATACAGCCAACTGATGCTGCGGATTACGAGGATGGGGGCGGAATGTAAAAATGTAAATTAATTTGTGTGCAAATAAATTACAAGTGATATTTTCATATTTGAGCCGTAAGCCCTGACAGCTAGTGTTCCTTTTTTTTATTGTAAAATAATAATTTATTGTTATTTTCCATATATTAAATTAAATTAATTAAAAATATTGTTATGCTCACAACCAATCTTGGAAATATTTGATCGAAGATGTAAAGAAATTATATTTCTTATTATATTACATATTCATTTAGTTTTAAATTCACCGCTCATCTCTTAGAGTAAGGGAACACTTATTCATTTGCATTCATTACAAATTCAAGTGGAAATATTAAATTTCATTCATTTTAAAAAATCAATCGTATTTGCGAGATCTCCCCTGATGAGTTCATGGGGGAGCTTTTCCATTTGAACCTGAAGGAGTTCAGCCCTGGTTGTCCGGAGAAGGACGTCAAGATGGTCAGCCGTCTTTGGAAGGTCAGTCCTGATGGGGTGACGAATGTTGTCCTTGAGGGCACGGACATGCTAATGTCCGCCCTCTTGGAGGCAGGTCGTTGCTACGTCAAGTGGTTTTCCTTCCGGGTACGGCCGGACCAGTTGACGCCCGGCTGTTTCCGCTGCATGGGCTTTGAACATTGGGGGCGCGTATGTTGGAGGGGGGCTGCGGCATTGCTTTGCTCCAGGAACCATGCTCCACCAATGGGGTGGTGAGAGGTCTTCCTGGGGGCTTTAGGGTCTTTACTGACCTTTGAGTCAATGCCGCAGTAGCTGTGTGTGAGCCAAGCTACTCTTATGTAGTAGTTGACTCATGGTGAGGAGTATTCATATGGGCTAGAGACCAAAAAAAAAGCTAAATCAAGTTACGAAAATGGACGCACAACGATATGCACCACCACGTTATTCTCTCCATCGGGGGTAGCAGCAATAGGGTTATGATTTTAGTTTGTTTCTAAATTGTCAAATGTTGCTTATATTACGTTTTATCCAATTCGCGTGAAGGGTCAATCTTTGTTTATAGATTTAGAGATTCTAGGGGCCAAAAGCAAAAATAAAATTCATTGCACTACTGCTGCTACCTGTTTAATGTGCCTTGAGCTACATAGAATTTTTTCAATCACGTAGTAACCGTAGAGATGTAATTTTGATTTTTTCAATCATTACAAATTCAAGTTGAAATCTTTAATTTCATTCTTCTTAAAAAAAATTTATTTCATTCTTGCCAAAAAAAAATAATTAGTATAGTTGTAAATTCTATTAAATATAAATTAAGGCGGCCAGCCGCGAAATACTCGTATTGATTTCACATAAAATACCCAATGATTGAGATTGAAAAAAAGCATCGACCCGATCAGCGAGTAAAGCGAATTGCGTGTCGAAAACAACACTTTACAAAACGAAAGCTGGAAAATGCCAACGTCCCAGTCCCAACGGAGTGCTCATCGTAATCCATATTTGAATTTCTTACGTGAATTTCGCCTTCGCAATGGTCATCTCCCTGCGGTGGAAATTATTCGACGCGGCGCCAAGGAGTGGAAGAATATGCCTAAAGAGGGATAACTTGGCGAAGAATGCCAAGTTTTCTGAGGTGGCGCTCGATGTGAGCGTAAGACGGAAGCTGGGACCTAGGGTTGTGGTCTAGGGGGTCCACACGGAGATCTCCCCTGATGAGTTCATGGGGGAGCTTTTCCATTTGAACCTGAAGGAGTTCAGCCCAGGTTGTCCGGAGAAGGACGTCAGGATGGTCAGCCGTTTTTGGAAGGTCAGTCCTGATGGGGTGACGAATGTTGTCCTTGAGGGCACGGACATGCTAATGTCCGCCCTCTTGGAGGCAGGTCGTTGCTACGTCAAGTGGTTTTCCTTCCGGGTACGGCCGGACCAGTTGATGCCCGGCTGTTTCCACTGCATGGGCTTTGAACATAGGGTGGCGGAATGCAGGGCCAAGAAGGATGTCTGCCGAAGGTGCGGGCAGGAAGGGCACAGGAGTGCAGGAGTGGCAATGCCCCGCATTGAAAGTTTAGTTATGTTGTTTTATATATTTTTTTTTGACGGCATTGCGCAGTTAGTCCATATCAATCATCATCATCATCAATAATACTAGTCTCGTGTAGACCATTAGTTCCACAACTTCGGTTCTCTACTCCAATTGATCCTCTATTATGTCACCACTGACAGATCAGGATAACCAACTTTATTGAGATCACTCTAACGACTGTCTTTTCATTTACATAAAATGAGTTCGTATCCAAACAAATGAATGAACTGTGTTAAAAACAGCATGCACAAGAAATAGTAAACAAATAATGTAAAATGAATCCACAGAAATGCCAAATATATGGAATAAGTGATGGCAATTACGCCTCTCCAGTTTGTGATCCCCATTTTTCGGAGATCCTAAACCCAGCGTTTATTTGGTTTCCTTAGACTTCTCCTTCCAAAGACTTGTCTATATGAGCTATACTAACGGCTCTCCATTTGGCAATTCTGTATATGTAACCCAACTATCTGATGCATTCACATTTTATAAAGCGTATTACGTTTCCATTATGTATTAATGCCTCAAGCTTGTGACGGTATCTTACCTGATATGTTCCGGCGGAAGGGAGCATATATTGTTGGCAGTATTTTTCTTTCAAACCTCAGTATTTGGTAGATGCCTGTTATTTTAAGTACCCATACCTCGCTGCGGTATGTTAGTATGGGTCTTGCAAGCGCTTTATACACTGCCATTTGAACTCTTGATAGCGATTGAGACTTGAATTCTTTTACATGTGTAAATAATGCGTAGTCGAATGAGTTGGTGCGTGACTACCATTCGGAAAACGTAGGTTCGAAACCCCGTGAAACACCAAAATTAAAATTTTTTTCTAATAGCGATCGCCCCTTGGCAGGCAATGGCAAACCTCCGAGTGTATTTCTGTCTCATAAAAAATATTTGCAGTTCGGAGTCGGCTTAAAACTGTAGATCCCTCCATTTGTGGAACAACATCAAGACGCACATAGCAAATGAGATGAGGAGCTCAACCTATTACCCAAAAATGGTAGAAGCCCCAATTATATATACATATATGTATATATCTGAATAAAGCTTCACCATATTTCCTGCATTTACTTGGTTATTGACTGCCACAGAACTATCAGAATTACTCACACCGTATGAGTAGTCCACGAAAATTTTTTGACAAAGTCAGGCAAAATATTATCCAAAATCAATTAGAGTTTTGAGTCACATTAAACTTGGACTTTATTAGACTAAAATTTAATGGACAACAAAACTGCATACTCAATTTTTTTTTTTAATTCTTTTAAAAATTCTGAAAGTTGTATGGAAATATAGCGATTTGTATGAATCTTATACAAAGCTTAAAATATTTTACAGTACTACTACGATAAAGGCAAAAATGCATCTCATGCTGTCAATAAAATTTGAGCAGTTTATGGACCCGATACAGTTTCCATTTCCACCGCGCAACGATGGTTTCAACGTTTTCGTTCTGGTGCAGAGGTGATCGAAGATGCGCCACGGTCCGGAAGGCCTGTCGTCGAAAATTGCGATAAAATCGCTGAATTGGTCGAAAGAGACCGGCATGGTAGCAGCCGTAGCATCGGCCAAGAGCTGGGCATGAGTCATCAAACCGTTATAAACCATTTGAAGAAGCTTGGATTCAAAAAGAAGCTCGATGTATGGATGCCACACGACTTGACGCAAAAAAACATTTTTGCCCGTATGGATGCATGCGAATCGCTTCTGAATCGCAACAAAATCGACCCATTTTTGAAGCGGATGGTGACGGCGACAACGTGATGCGCAAACGGTCGTGGTCGAAAAGCGGTGAAGCTGCCCAGACGGTGGTCAAGCCTGGATTGACGGCCAGGAAGGTTATTCTGTATGTTTGGTGGAATTGGCAGGGAATCATCCACTATGAGCTGCTCCCCTATGGCCAAACGCTCAATTCGGACCTGCACTGTCAACAACTGGACCGCTTGAATGCAGTACTCATGCAGAAGAGGCCATCTTTGATCAACAGAGGCCGAATTGTCTTCCATCAGGACAACGCCAGGCCACACACATCTTTGGTGATGGGCCAGAAGCTCCGGGAGCTCGGATGGGAGGTTCTTTTGCATCCACCGTATAGTCCGGATCTCTCTGTCTACGGCGAACGAGCTTGGTAGTCGGAAGTTGTCCACAAGAGAGTCCTGTGAAAATTGGCTCTCCGAGTTTTTTGACAATACGGAAGCGAGCTTCTATAAGAGGGGCATTATGAAGTTGGCATCTCGTTGGGAACTCGTCATCGAACAAAACGGCGCATATTTGACTTAAATCGCATTATTATAACCAATTTTATGAACAATTGAAAATTCAATAAAAATAGACTTTTTTGACAACCTATAATTATGATAAAAAAAATAATAATAAAAATTAAAATTAAAATAATTATAATAAAAAATAATAATAATAAATAATAAAATTAAAGTAATTATAATAAAAAATAATAATAATAATAACAAATAATAAAAATTTTCCTCTTTGATTTAAGGAGTCTTAAGTTGGCTCCAAACTTTAATTTATTAGTGCTCGCTCGGAGGAACTTCTTAACTTGCATACTTAAGTATGCGTTTTTCAAAGGGCATTATTGTACTATACTTGTTCGAGCAAAAATTATATAAAATTTTTTTTTTCTAGCTGGATATCCTCTTTAGTGTGATATTTAGAGTAACCTCATAGAGTGAGTACAAGCATTTAAAATATTTTTTTGAATTTGTTTCTTTCTTTGAAATTTTTTAGTATTTTAAAATTTTAAAGATCTTGAAAGAAATTAAATGGTTGAGAAAATGAAAATCTTAATGTGCAGCATTGCTAAACAAAACCTATAGTTTCACGTGCATATGAAATTTGTTCCCATATAACTTTTACTGTCGCTTGGCTCATTACTGGCTCTCTATCGCCTGCTGTTTTTAGATTTATTTAATTGACAATTTTCCGCTTTTTCTTTCTCGCTTTACGCTGTACCTGTTCCAGCCTCCATATACTTATACAAATATATTACAGTAATTATATGTGTGTGTGTGTGTGTGCAAGCAAATGCGCCCGCCTACGATACTTAATTTTAATGTGCAAAGTTCGTCTTCAACAGTTTACCGTTCGCTTGACGATGGTTTCATGTTGCAAAGCCATAAAGTAAACGCTTTAACTGCGCCAATACTCGTATACTCACTATACCTGTCCCTGCGTATGAGCCAACATTGACCGAGCTGGGATGAGAAGTCTAACGGCCGTATAAGTAATTCCATTGCAAACTTTTGCTAAACTTTTAACAAACTTGTTGGCCACAAACTTATCGTTGTCAACGGTACAATTCAGCTGCGCACCATTCATTGTTTACCTGTACAGAGTGATTGTTATTGTTTTTTGTTGACGATGTTGCTTTTGTTGACCAAGTCTTTCGTTCACCTTGCCTTGATTGCTTGTTTTAAGTATTACGTTGTTGTTGCTGCTATTAAATCTGTGTTGGTCGCCCTCTGCCACTGCCATTGGATGTCCTACGGATAGATTTCATAGTTTAACTTGATGAACAAAAACAACAATATATAGTATAATATATTGCACAATGAATGAAATGAGCAAATATGTAGATACCGACTGCTTTTCACTCATTTGTGTAGGTCATATTTGCTCACATATGCACAGAAGCAGTTTGCTGCTGCTCAATAGTCAAGTTGCTTGGATTTATAAATTTTCCCCATGGGATTTATTTAAGCGCCAGCCGCCTCACTTTAGGTTTAAGTCGTTGCTTATTTGTTTGCTTTTATTTTGAGTGCAGATTTTCTAGATTTGGGAAATTAAGCAAGGTAAACAATTAGGGTAAGGGTTAAGTAGCTTTGTTTTACATGCAATTGCGTATTTATTTCTGTATACACACATACATCTCTACATCTTATAATGTGAGGAGCCAGCGAGTGAATCAGCCCCAAGAGGTAATACCTTCTTTGGAGTTTTGCGGGAAGAGTGGTTGTTAGTGGAGATGCATTTAGCACACAGGTACAAGCCCCTGACAGTACCGGTATAGCAGTACTCATGATAGTTTTTTCTTCGTGCGCGTTCGTTGCGAAAAAACATCTTATCAAATAAAGTTCTAAAACTTGAAAAAATTTATGCTAATAAGTATACGCAGAGTGAGCCATTTTGTATCGGGTTATTTTGCTTTCAAGCTTATCTCTCATAGAAGGTTTTTTTCAACATAAATTTCATAAACTGACTATCTCATGCCCTGTACTCTTCGCAGTAATAAAACTGATTGGCTGTATTTCAGAACTTTAATTGCCTCAACAATTAACCTGAAGCTTCCACTCAAGACAAATAACAACATTACAATTCCAGTTGGACATTTCAATAATTGCCTTCAGCAAGCAACTTGGAACTCAACACCGCCTACAACCAATCAACAACACGCCTAGATATCTAAAGCTAAAAAACGCCAGGCGAGAAAAAGACGGCAACAAAGCAAACACCCCGAAGATAAAAAACTCTGAACTCGGTTGCACAATAACTAAAAAAATTCCTTGAAAAAGAACTTAGCATTCAACTTCAAAATTACTTCAGTAAGCGAGATGCATCCTCATCCTCTGAATACTCTCTTTCGAAAGCAGCAAAAAAATTCAAAATACCAGTCCTAACACAGTCAGCCATCAAAATGGGAAATAATAAGTGGACTAAATTGGATCTTGGAAAAGCTCATCACTATTCTCGTCGCGGCGGCCGCCGTAGCCGAATGGATTGGTCCGTGATTACCATTCGGAATTCACAGAGAGAACGTTGGGTCGAATCTCGGTGAAACACCAAAAGTTAAGAAAAAACATTTTTCTAATAGCGGCCGCCCCTCGGCGGGCAACGGCAAACCTCCGAGTGTATTTCTGCCATGAAAAAGCTCCTCATAAAATATCTGCCGTTCGGAGTCGGCTGGAAACTGTAGGTCCCTCCATTTGTGTAACAACATCAAGACGCGCACTACAAATAGGAGGAGGAGCTCGGCTAAACACCCAAAAAAGGGTGTACGCGCTAATTATTTATATATATATATATTCTCGTCGCTAATCCCGAGACTTTATACCACATGAAGTCGAACTTCCGTTAAGCACTGTCCAAATAGTCAAAGACACCCTCGAACTCATCCACCAGGTGGACCCGCCAATGCAAAAACATATTTCAAAACGAGGTAAAAGCAGCAGTTAAAAGGCTGAAAACAAAGACAGCTCCCGGACATGATCTAATCACTGGAGAACTACTCAACCAACTGCCCCATAAAGGAATCTATTTTCTCACGTATATATGTAATGTTATTGTACTAACTGATTTTGTTCCTCCCCTATGGAAAGCAGCATAAATAAAAATGATCCCTAAATCCGGACAAATCACCGAAAAAGTGAAATCTTAGCGTCTTATTTGCTTACTTATAGGATCCCTTTTTCTTAAAAGAATGATTCCCATAATTCAAAACCGAAAATTAGTCCCAAATCATCAATTTGGCTTCAGAAAGACTCATGGTACCATCGAACAGGTACACAGACTCGCAAATAGTATTCATCAAGCTTTTGAGCAGGAAAAGTATTACACAGCCATATTTCTCGACATATCCCAAGCATTTGACCGCGTTTGACATGACGGATTACCATGCAGACTAAAAGGCATTTTACCCACAAATTATTACACTTTTATTAAGTCGTACCGCAAAGACCACACGAAGAACAGTCTGAATACTATGAACGCTTAGCTTGGGTACCCCAAGGCAGTATAATGCGCCCAATACTTTACTTACTTTACACACCAGATCTACCAAACACAAAGGAAACTATCGTCGGAACTCGTCCAGATGACACTGCCCTACTCGCTATAGACTCCCGCTCTACTCGCTTTCCCTCAAACTCCAGAAAGGACTTGATCAAATAACGCAAATGCTAAAAGAAAGAGAAAATAAAAGCTAACGAGATAAGATCTGTTCGAGTTATCTTTCCACTCAAACAAAACACTTTCTCCACCGTTAAACTCAATAATGTAATCATTCTCCAAAATAATGTTACAAAACATGGAAAATGCAAAGCACTTGGAATTAAACTCCGAAAACTATACCGGTTTCTCAATCGAAATTCTCATGTTTCTTTCAAATGCTTCTTACTCTACTCAGTTACCTTAAAACTAATATGGACCTATGACATACCACTCTGGGGCACTGCAGCTAACTCTAACATCGAAATACTCCAAAGTGTCCAGTCAAAAACTCTAAGAATGATTACAAAGGCATCATATTACATCACAAATGCCCAAATACATCGTGATCCCAAATTTCTTATAATAGACAGACTAGCGTACCCTCGCCCGCTTCGCTAGACGACAAATTCAATGATTTGCTGAAAGAGAATACAATTAATACGAAACAAAGCAAATTCTTTGATACAATTTCATTCGAACTTTATTGTAACACTTTGGTAGACAACGTTTTTGGTTTTTACATCTTTCGCGTGAATAATGACGATGGTTTGCCAACTCGTGAGCAAGCTACATACAATTGTCCATGAGAAAAAATTGGGTAGTTTTGAAAAACACTTCGCTCTAACAAATTTCTTCTCAGTTAATTGCTGAAAATTAAATATTTTGAAAAAACTATTTTTTTTTAATTTAACGTTTTTGAGAAAATTTTGTTCTTGAAAAAATTTCATACTTTTGTAAAAGTTTAAATTGATTTGTTAAAAAAAATTTTTTTCCGCTTTGAAAAACACCCCCTCGAAAAAATGTATTCTCTATTAATAGTGGAATATGAAATGCTTTGAAAACACCATTTTTTTTTTTAAATTTTGTTTGGTTTTCAGAAAATTTTGTTTTGAAAAAATTTCATAGCCTTGAAAAAGTTTTATTTTACTTTATTTGTTTAAAATTTTTGAAATTTTTTTTTTTGTAATTTTAGAAAAACACCTCTTCGAAGAAATTTCTTTTATCTTTTTGAGGAAAATTTGGTTTTGAAAAAATTTCATGCTTTCGAAATTTTTTTATTTTACTTTATTTCTTCAAAATTTTTTAAAACAATTTTTTTTATAATTTTCGAAAAACACCCCTTTGAAAAAATGTTTTCTATGTGTCATAGTGGTATTCCATTAACTTTTAGGATTATAGTCAAATATGTACTTACAAATATCTACGCTTTCACAAATAGCAACAATAAACAAATTTCCTCAAAACCAAAAAATTTACTTTTCTTCTAAAAAAATTCTAAACAAACAACGTAATAAATTTAGAATTTTGTGTTCACTTGTGTTCACGAAAAAACAGTATTGTTTTTATTGTATTAACTGAAAACCAAAATGTTGCAAAAAATCAAAACAAAACTAAATTATTTTTTTGTGTTCATTTGGTCCATATGTTCCATAAAAAGTTGATATGGTAAATAATATGCAGGGTCTGATACACGCAAATTTCCATTGACCATTATAGTGACAAAATTATCGATCACCAATTCCAACTGGATTTCAAAATCAGAGTTGGAATGAGTTGTTGTGTGGTGTACTTCTGAAAAAATGAGAAATAAACAAAATAAATCTAAAAATTCGAATTCTAACTTTATCTTGTGTATGTTCTTATTACCTTTGAATTTTTCCAATGAAGCACCATTCATTTTAAATTTTCCAAGAATTTTTTTTATCATTTCGCGTTTCTTTCCTTTTTCATTCGATTCCAACATTTGTTCATAGCCGAAAACATCGTTTGCAAACGCATTCATTTCCATATAGAATTGGTCAAAGAAAGCATTGCTCAATTGAATTGAAACATTATTTTCATAAATACTTAGGACCTTAACTAATGCACCTTGGTACATACCTAACGCAGATATTAATCGCGACCTTGACATCGATACTATAGATGAAACAATACAAAGCGCTAGCAGAAGACACATAAATAGACTATTAACGCATACAAATCCTATGATGAGAAGACTGCCAAATAAAGAAAAATCTACCCAAAGTCGGCTTAACCGTCAAACACCAACAGATCTTGCAAAATCCTTGTAATCAATTATCAACTAATCGTACATGTCATTGCTTGTTAACCACTTGTTTTTAAATAATATGTATATTTCTTCTATATGAGCTTGGGGGCATTGGCCCTTCAATATTACTCTCATTCCATCTTTTTGTAAATCAAATTACTTATTGTCTAACGACCGGTGTAATATTTTATGGAAGAAATAAAAAAGAAAAAAAAAAATTTCATTCAAATCATTTGAAATTTCTGTATACAATAATGAAAAATTCAAAAAAAGTTGTACACATAAAATGAATGCCGATTCGAAACTTACTTTAATCTAAGAATCGAGCAAGTTTTGTTTTGCACAATATTTTGATTTTTTCTTTTTTTTATATGAAGAAAATATTTAATCGTATCGGCCCAAAAAATGCGTACAAACGAACATCATTTCATTTTTATATATATAGACTAGCGTACCCTCGCCCGCTTCGCTAGACGATAAATTCAATGATTTGCTGAAAGAGAATAAAATTAATACGAAACAAAGCAAATTCTTTGATACAATTTCATTCGAACTTTATTGTAAGACTTTTTGGTAGACAACGTTTTTGGTTTTTTCATCTTTCGCGTGAATAATGACGATGGTTTGCCAACTCGTGAGCAAGCTACATACAATTGTCCATGAGAAAAAATTGGGTATTCTAAATTAATACCGCACATTTGTAGAGACTGTCCTTGCGCCTTATTAATTCTCATAGCGAAGGCAAGGCGAATAGGGAACTGCAAACGTTTGAAATCGAATGGTAAATCCGCCGGAATCAGTGGAATTCAGGGTATCAAAATGTCTTCTCCTTTGTACTTCCCTTTCAAAATTGTTGCTTCGATAACGTTACCCATTAGCTTCTTCACAGCGAGTCTGGTACCGTTGCAAAGTCGGGGCACATTACTGTTGCGCAGCATAATAATAGGTGCTCCAATTTTTTATCGTAAATTATGAGGTGGTAGGCTTGGCAAATCGAGTGAGTTTAAGAATTCAGTTGGATAATTTACGACATCATCTTGATCAGTAATAGTGGCCACTGACTTGATATGCAACTATGTCACCAGGTATTTGATTCAAAATAGCTGCATTTATATCATTGACGTCCTTATTTTTCCCAGCTAAAATTGCTCTTTCGCTGAGTCAATCATGGTTTTTGTAATGTTGAACTATGTTTGGAAATACACTCTGTATCAATGCCTCTTTAGACTGTGCAAAAGTGCAGAAATTGTTAGGCAATGTTATCATTCCTGTTGTTTTTGAAAAAAGGTTTATTTTTTTTGGTTAAAAAGTGTTTTTTGAAGTTTTGAAAAACACTTCGCTCTAACAAATTTCTTCTCAGTTAATTGCTGAAAATTAAATATTTTGAAAAAACTATTTTTTTTTAATTTAACGTTTTTGAGAAAATTTTGTTCTTGAAAAAATTTCATACTTTTGTAAAAGTTTAAATTGATTTGTTAAAAAAGATTTTTTTCCGCTTTGAAAAACACCCCCTTCGAAAAAATGTATTCTCTATTAATAGTGGAATATGAAATGCTTTGAAAACACCATTTTTTTTTTAATTTTGTTTGGTTTTCAGAAAATTTTGTTTTGAAAAAATTTCATACCCTTGAAAAAGTTTTATTTTATTTTGTTTAAAATTTTTGAAATTTTTTTTATGTAATTTTAGAAAAACACCCCTTCGAAGAAATTTCTTTTATCTTTTTGAGGAAAATTTGGTTTTGAAAAAATTTCATGCTTTCGAAATTTTTTTATTTTACTTTATTTCTTCAAAATTTTTGAAAACAATTTTTTTTATAATTTTCGAAAAACACCCCTTTGAAAAAATGTTTTCTATGTGTCATAGTGGTATTCCATTAACTTTTAGGATTATAGTCAAATACTTACAAATATCTACGCTTTCACAAATAGCAACAATAAACAAATTTCCTCAAAACCAAAAAATTTACTTTTTTTCTAAAAAAATTCTAAACAAACAACGTAATAAATTTAGAATTTTGTGTTCACTTGTGTTCACGAAAAAACAGTATTGTTTTTATTGTATTAACTGAAAACCAAAATGTTGCAAAAAATCAAAACAAAACTAAATTATTTTTTTGTGTTCATTTGGTCCATATGTTCCATAAAAAGTTGATATGGTAAATAATATGCAGGGTCTGATACACGCAAATTTCCATTGACCATTATAGTGACAAAATTATCGATCACCAATTCCAACAGGATTTCAAAATCAGAGTTGGAATGAGTTGTTGTGTGGTGTACTTCTGAAAAAATGAGAAATAAACAAAATAAATCTAAAAATTCGAATTCTAACTTTATCTTGTGTATGTTCTTATTACCTTTGAATTTTTCCAATGAAGCACCATTCATTTTAAATTTTCCAAGAATTTTTTTTATCATTTCGCGTTTCTTTCCTTTTTCATTCGATTCCAACATTTGTTCATAGCCGAAAACATCGTTTGCAAACGCATTCATTTCCATATAGAATTGGTCAAAGAAAGCATTGCTCAATTGAATTGAAACATTATTTTCATAAATACTTAGGACCTTAACTAATGCACCTTGGTACATACCTAACGCAGATATTAATCGCGACCTTGACTTCGATACTATAGATGAAACAATACAAAGCGCTAGCAGAAGACACATAAATAGACTATTAACGCATACAAATCCTATGATGAGAAGACTACCAAATAAAGAAAAATCTACCCAAAGTCGGCTTAACCGTCAAACACCAACAGATCTTGCAAAATCCTTGTAATCAATTATCAACTAATCGTACATGTCATTGCTTGTTAACCACTTGTTTTTAAATAATATGTATATTTCTTCTATATGAGCTTGGGGGCATTGGCCCTTCAATATTACTCTCATTCCATCTTTTTGTAAATCAAATTACTTATTGTCTAACGACCGGTGTAATATTTTATGGAAGAAATAAAAAAGAAAAAAAAAATTTCATTCAAATCATTTGAAATTTCTGTATACAATAATGAAAAATTCAAAAAAAGTTGTACACATAAAATGAATGCCGATTCGAAACTTACTTTAATCTAAGAATCGAGCAAGTTTTGTTTTGTACAATATTTTGATTTTTTCTTTTTTTTATATGAAGAAAATATTTAAAAGAAATTTTTTTTGCTAAAAACCTTCCCCTAGTGGATCCCTATAATATGAAAAAAGAACGAATAAAATTGGCCTCGTATCGGCCCAAAAAAATGCGTACAAACGAACATCATTTCATTTTTATATATATAGATGAAGAAATAAAAAATGCTTGCATCACACAACAAAAGACTTCAATCACACATAAAAACTTTAATGACAGAAACAACTCGAAATCTCATCTTTGACTGAAAGGGAGTCAACAATGGACTTATTATCCTAATAAGCAAATATATTTTAGCAAATGTATTTTAGAAATGGTTGCACCACTGGGTGCCATCCATACATGACTAATAAAATATTTTAGTTTTAATTAAAAATATTGTTTAATGTTTGAAAAGCAGATCGCAATAGAGAAATGAACTAAAAAAAAATAGCAATCTAACGGTTAGACGCGATAGAAGTGAAACTTTCCGTAAAACAAACTGAGAGAATGAGACGAAAGCAGCATTAGGAGCGGGATAATTATAGGTTCATTATAATATTGCTCTAAAGTTCATATTTTAATTTCTTCATTTTATTATTATTCATCCTCAATGTTTTTAATTTCAACAAATGATACGAGTGGCTTATGATAGCTAAAATATGATACAAATGCTTTGGTTTCGATGTTGTCAACATATCTTTGAAATACCGCGTCAATTGTTGTTTTTGATCGTATTGTCGATTCAGTGCGATGGTTGCACATTTTTAAATTGAATGTTGTATTGAGAAAGTCAATTAAAGGAACCGCTGTGTCAAATGCAAAATTTACGTTAAAATCGCCACTTAAAATCATTGGAACTTTATCGTAATCTTTTCTAAGTATCCGCGATACTTCTGGTGTATACTTTATTAAATTTTCGTGAATGGATTCCGTGATGCTATTTATTGATTGATTCGGTGAAATATAAATTGCCACAATTAAAACTGTTTTTCCATTGCTCAATCTGGTTTCGCATGCACATATGTCTCCCACTTTAGAGAGCTGAGCAGACAGTGGAGTTACAATACGAGCACCGTCATTTTGATTGTGGTATATTGCAACACCGCCTGCAATTGCGGTAAATATTTAAAAATGAAAATATTTACGAATATAAAAATGCGGTTGCTATTATGAGCGTCGTAACGCGTATATTACATAGACGTACTAGCATACACACAAACATTCGTAGGACGCTTGGTCTAAGCAAGTATTAGGTAATGTAGTATGTAATGCCTTCTCGCTCATCGTGGCTCCGTAATACGCAGGCGCGCACACATACGTACTAGCATACATACAAACATACATACGTATGACGCTTGAACTAAACACCAAAACAAGTAATGTAAAGCAGTGTAGTATACATACTACAATACTCACTATACTAGAGTGGCTCAGCAGTACGCATCCACACACATATACGTATATCAACATATAACGCTTCGTAGTGTCGCTTTTTCATTTCATCGAGTCTCAAATCAGCCCCAACGATTCTAAAGAAATTTTCACTTCAAAAAATCCCAATTTTACATTTCTTTGCATCCTGTGCCCCAAAAGGAAAAATGATACGATCCAGGCAAATAGTAAATTAATAATATCTATAAATCTCTCTCCACAAGCCCTATAATACTGCATTTTTCTCTTTATGTTAATTTACAAGCATGCCCTGCTCTTGACCTTAAAGATATAATTCCAGTATTTTCGTAGTTTGGAATTACTGTCCGAAGTGATGTCTACGCCCTGCCTCTTTTTCTTCCTATTTGTCAACAGTTTTGGATTTCTTTTCACATTTTTATTACCATTCACGCCGTCAGCCATTCAATGTCAACTTATTTTCGTTCTGATTTTATTGTAAGGCTTCGCACAAAATTCCACTGAAAACCGATAAACTAAAAGCTGATTAAATAAAAAATACTAACTTTCCTTTCGAAAAAGTTCTCTTAGCAACACCAAAAGCGTATACGCAAATGCTGAACGTACACTTTTGACACTCGCCTTACTAAATACGTATACGGAAACTAAATACCGTTAGAACCGGTGGCAACACATTGCAGTGATTGTGTCGCCAGCATTACAATTACGATAGTAAACAACGGAGATGTTGAATTTGAATTTGCACTGAGCTGACCGTTGGAATTTCAGCGACAAATAGTATTTAAAAATAAAAGGAGCGTAAATTTATGACATCTACTGTATTACTACATATATGAAAAATGGAAATTCAGTACCAAAAATGCTGAGTCCTAAGGCGGCTATTACTGGTATTCCATAATATAAAATATTTATTAATACTGTATTTTGACATATTTCACAATTGAATTTAACGAATTTCGGTTTTCCACAAACTGCAACAGTTGGCCAGTATTTTCACTTTTATGGCCAGTACCTAGAAAATATGTGCTGCTCACAAGTTTTATTTGTTGGTTTTGGGCAAATTCTCAAGTATATTGCAAACATTCAACCACAATACTTTTCAACTTTTCCGACTGCATTTGCGGTTTAACAAAATTAAACAACATGAAAACCAGTGGAGTCCAATTACAATAATAATAATGGCCGCTCTTAATACTTACAAACTGAATAGAGGTTTTTGCAAGCAGGCAAACAATGAATACATATATACATATATATGTATGTATATACTCGTATATACCTACGTAAGTCCATACATATTTAGTTGCAAACTTATGTAACCACTCAGGCCAACAACATTTAATTTTATAATGGATTTTGTGATTGCTGCTGGATTTTTATTACAGCCTTTTCCCCTCTCTTTCTTAACTTTCACGTGGAACAATCAAGTGGTTTGGTTTTTAAGTAACTACATAAAGTAGCTACATAAAAGAAAACTATTTTGGTGCTGACCGCAGGTGAGTCGAAATGTAAATAGAAAATTTTAGGTAGGAAGAAAGCCACAAAAATATACCGAAAGTAAGAAAAATCCATTCAAAAATCCACTTTTGCATTTTCTTATGCATCCGATATTTATTAAATTCGCATTTGACCTAAATTTTCGTGTTGGTAAAAGTAAAAATTTTACTTTCCAATTTGTATGCTTGCTCAAGAAAGTGCCTTTTTGGTTAAGCAATAGAGTTGTGAGAGTTGCGTACAAGTAATTACTTCGTTCGATTCTATTATTATTTTTTGTTTTTTTTTATTATCTGGGCAAGATATGCATGTATATTTGTTTATATTTCATTGCGGCACCCACCACTTCCACTTGACTCGCTTCGGCTTGCTGCGGCTGACAGCAAACCACCCATCTTCTGTCCGCCCATGCTAGCAACAAATTCTCTTCCTCTCGTTAAAGAGATGTATAAATTATTTCAGCTACTCAAATGTTTGCCAAGATTGGTCAAAAACTTACCACAAGCTTTATTGCATTACTGTAAATATTTCCACAGCAATTTATCAAACAATGCGGGTTTGGTGCTTTCGGAAAGGTCGAACATTAGCTGAACTTTCATTCAATGCATTGAAAAGCAGCCGGAATAAATATTTTGTGGGCTGAGCGTAAATTAGAAGAAAATTATATTATCAGTTTACTAATTGAGTTGAATGTTACAACGTAGGCAGAAAAGGTATTCTATGCGAGAGAGGAAAATATGATAAAAAAAAATTATTTTATTGATCCACATATGTATATGTTGCTTATCAAAATTTTACTACATTTTTTAAGGATAATGTAATTCATTTGCCCACAAAAACCATACAAATCCCAGCTTGAAATAAAAAAAAAATTCAACAAAAGTTCCAATAAATGCTCAAACTTTTTATTGAGAATTTTTAGAAAATAGCCGAGTATGACAACTTATCGATCATTTAAATTTCGCAAAATGCAATCGCGAACTAGCTCAAAAACCGCGTTCATTTTTGATTTTTTTTTTTTTACTAATGATGTTGGTGGTTTGCTTTCATATAAACGAATTTTTGGAATTATCATATAAACGAAATATGGAGAAAATGCATAAGGCCGCCAACAAAAAAAATTATCAAAATCAACATGATTTTTGAGGCAGTTGAAAATTATATTTTATTACACCAAAATTGAATGCGCTATAAAACTACGTGCACAAAATATTTATAAAAAATCGAATTAAAAGTTATGAAATTTTGCTGAGAATTTATTGGTTTTTTTCTAGATTTGGCTGAAGTAGCAAACTTGAATCGAGATCGTTTTTGTTGCAGAATTGACTCTATTTTCACAAAACAATTTTCTAAAGTAATAAATCACTTACAATAATTATAAGGTCAGTCCATAAGTTCGTGCGTATTTTACCCATAATTTCACTTTTATACGATTTTTGCATACAAAAAATTATTCGCGAAATATAACGGAACTATTTAACTTTTCTTTGATATATTGTGCATTCAACAAGTGCTTTTAATCGCGGATAGAAGCACGTGTTGTTAAAATATAAAATGGAATCTTCGAACGCGTATAAGAGGCATATTTTGTATTTTTTTTATAAAAGTGGTAAAAATTCAACAACTGCCGCTGCAGAAATTAACACTGTTCACGCAGAGGATACCGTGAGTGTAAGAACTCCGTAAAAGTGGTTTTCAACATTCCGAAGTGGTAACTGCGACTTGGAGGACGCCACGCGCGCTGGTCGTCCTGAAGTCTTTAACTCCGACGCCTTGGTCGATCTTGTGGAAGCTAATCCAAATTTCACAGTCGATATGATAGCTCAGAGGTTAAATTTATCGCATGGAACAGTTCACAGGCACTTGGTTCAGTTGGGAAAGGTTTCAAAGCTGGGAAAATGGGTTCCACACGGACTTTCCGACGCCAACCTTCAGCAAAGAGTGGATGTGTGTTTTCAGCTGCTGCAACGGCTTGAAAATGAAAATTTTTTGAACGGAATCGTTACTGGTGATGAAAAATGGGTCCTTTCCAATAATCCTGTTCGAAAACACCAATGGTTAGATAAAGATGAAACACCAGAACCGACCCCTAGAGATGGCCTTCACCCCAAGAAGATTCTACTGTCTATTTGATGGGTTGTGGCCGGTGTTGTTTATTATGAACATCTGGAACCAAACCAGACGATAACTGCTGATTATTATTCCCATCAGCTATCAAACCTGGATGAGGCACTTAACAAAAATCGACCGTTTTTAGTGAATAGACGCAAAGTTTTGTTTCACCACGACAACGCAAGACCTCATACCGCAAGGCAAACATTAGGCAAGCTGAACGAGCTCGGATGGGAGCTAATGCCGCATCCACCATACTCTCCGGATATTGCACCTTGTGATTATCACCTTTTCCATGGACTTCAATCACATATGAGCAACAAGAACTAATCCTCAAAAAAAGCTAATATATAAAAAGGGAATCAAAGCGTATTTTGACTGAAAACACTTTTTTGAGAAGGGAATTAAAAATTTGCCTAAACGTTGGGAAGACATTGTAAATAATAAAAAAAAATTTATTATTGCTTAATAAATACTTTAAATATCTTTTTTATTAATTTTAAAACTACCTTTAAAAAACGCACGAACTTATTGACTGACCTGATATTTAACGCAGTGATTTTGTACTTCGCACTTTGGAAATTGTTTTTAATCAGAAAAAAACAGGATTCATAGAAAATGCCTATATAATATTGTAACAAAAAACACGCTTTCCAGATTTTTTAGTAGTTCAAAAATCAAAACATTTTTGCACACTTTTGAATCATACCTTTTACAAATAGTTTGTCAGGGTAAGTCTTAGTGCTTGTTCGTAAAAATTGTAGACTGGCCGAATTTCAGTTTCAACTAAAAAATTTTGACTCGTCTGGTTTTTGTTAGTTCAAAAGTAACATAAACTTTTGGTTATTACAAACATTTTGAATACTATTATCGAAGTGAACATTTTCTATTAAAAGGGAGGCTATATGATACCCACACATACTCATATTTGTTCTGTCATGGTATGTGTGGCTAGTAAGCAATTATTTAGTACTTGAGATCAACTCTACTTATACTGGTATACAGATTGGCTTAAACACTGATAACTTTACTGATTTTCATACACGGACACTTTGCAGTAGCAGTAAAAACGCGATATATTTTTACATTTTGACTAGCAATAATCTCTAAATATTTTATTGATAATGTTAATCAATTTATATTATCAGTATTTTAACTGCAAAATTTTTCAGTAATGACTACAAAAAGTATTTTTAATACAATTTTTTTTAGTATATTAGTTAGTAAAAGTTTACTGGCAAAGCAAGTTCAATTTCATTATCAATATTTTACTGGATAGTGCCATTTATAATGCAATAAATATATAATGCAGTGTGCCAATCTATGATGTTTTTACATTTAAATACCAAAACAGGTTAATTGATTTCTCTCAAATTTCGTACGTTGAATTTGAACGCGTTCTGAGAAAACAATGTCTCTCAAATCAAGTTAGTTTCACTATTTTTCACAAAAACTTCACTGAAATTTGTGTGCTGTTCAAAATATGTTACTCTGTTTCATTCATCCGCAAAATAATTGACTTTAAGCGTCATAGGCGTTTAACAGCAAGAGCTAACAGCAAGAACTAAAGCTGTAAACTAACATTGACCATAAATGGCATGCATGTCTCTCAGCTAACAGAATTAAATTCCTTTGATTTATCCGTCAATTTGGTATTTCGAAAAATAACCCACGGCCGCCGTAACCGAATGGGTTGGTGCGTGACTACCATTCGGAATTCAGAGAGAGAACGTCGGTTCGAATCTCGGTGAAAGATCAAAATTAAGAAAAAGTTGTTTCTAATAGCGGTCGCCCCTCGGCAAGCAATGGAAAACCTCCGAGTGTATTTCTGTCATGAAAAAGCTTCTCATAAAAATATTTGCCGTTTGGAGTCGGCTTGGAACTGTAGGTCCCTCCATTTGTGGAATAACATCAAGACGCACACCACAAATAGAAGGAGGAGCTCGGCCAAACACCCAAAAAGGGTATAAGCACCAATTATATATATATATTTTTAAATATATTTGTAAACTTACTTATATTTTCACACACGCTAATGAGTGTATAAACAAACTTGTTTTTGAAATGTTCCCCAAATATTCTTCAAATTTAGAATAGTTAAATTCCAAAGAATATGTCGACGAAAGTATTCAATTTTTGGTAACCAAATAATGGATGCGTCAAAAACCTATTTTCTTCAACTGTCACAGTATAAATTTAATTTAATTAAAATGTAGAACTATTTTCGTAGACAATGCACCCATTATTAGCAGCAGGTGGACCATTTCAAGGTAATTAGACTAACTGGTATTATATAGTAAGTACAAAAATTTTGCAATATAGATATAAAATGTGAACTAGAGGAAAGAAATGAATTTCTCTATACTATTTATTTACATAGTGCCACTTCTAGTGCTGACTTCTTTATATGTTTGTTCCTCAACAATCGATTATCTCAAATGAAAGTTATTGAGTTACTTCTTCAGTAAAGGAATCACCAAAAATCCTCGGGCTTAGACGTAATAAAAAATAGAATACTTCAAAAATTGTCAAATAGACGGAATGTCTATTTTCCTTAATTGCAGTTGCAATACTTTTCAGAAATAAAAGATATATGAAGAATTTAGGAAAAATAACTACTTTACTCTCCATCCATTTGTCAATCAAATCATCTACTCCACACCAAATGCCGACAGTCAGATCTATGGAGCAATAAATACTAAAATAGTTTAGACAAAACCTTTGAGCAACTACTTACAGGCAATCTAAGTGACTTTATAAACGAAAATAAGATAACGCCTGATGAGCAATTTGACTTCAGAAAATGTCATGGCATCGTACACACAAAGAATTTACACACCCATTAAATCAAGTTTATAATGACAAGAAGTCGTCCGCATTAGTTTTATTCGATGTTGAAAAAAAAGCATTGATTTCGTATGACACAGTGGGCAGTAGAGCTCAAAGCTCACTGAACTGAAATTTCCTATCCAGTTAAAAAAAATTGTTCTGCTTTTTAAAAAAGGCGAGATTATTGTGTCTGTGTGAATGATGAAACTTCAAATCATAAAATTTCTGTTGGTATACCCCAGTACCTATTGTATTGGACATATATGTTTCTAACATCCTAAACTCGAAAACTTTAGGCAGGCGACACTTGCATAACTCTGTTCACGATATATCGGGTATTTTTTTTAGCTATTGTACCTACATAAGAACTATCGATATCAATAGCTATAGTTTGACAGCAGAGAATGGCAATCTGTGTTGATATTTCTAGGCAGGAAGGTTAGGCAAATGATGAGATTCATCAGTCACTTGAAGCGGTTAATACGAACGCAATGGGCCGCTGTTGGGCGTCGTCATCTAATCCAAAGTTCCTTCTTCCTATTTCCACCTGTTGGGTTCCTTTCCTTCTGCTTTCCATCTTTCAGCAAATGGGTTGGTGCGTGACTACCATTCCGAATTCAGAGAGAACGTAGGTTCGAATGTTGGCGAAAGACCAATATGAAGAAAACGTGGTCGCCCCTCGGCAGGCAACGGCAAACCTCCGAGTGTATTTCTGCCAAGAAAAAGTTTCTCAGAAAAATATCTGCCGTTCGGAGTCGGCTTAAATGAAGGACCATTTACGGAAAAATATCAAGACGCTACCACAAATAGGAGGAGCTCGGTCAAACACCCAAAAAGGATGTACGCGCCAATTATATAGTATATATTTATAATATAAAAATGAATCGCAAAATGTGTTGGTAAGCGCATAACTCAACAACGCATGGACCAATCTTAACAATTCTTTTTTTAAAATGTTCCTTGAAGTCCAAGGATGATTTGTACGACGAGAAAACCCTAAGCAGCCCTTTTTTCCATACAAATATTGCGCGTTCGTATGTGTGTGCGTGTTCGCGCTGGAGGATCTAATGCGTTCACACAAAAGTGTTAATATCGTGAACCCGACCAAATTGAAAAGTCAAAAAATGTAAGAGCTATAGGTTTGATTCGCCTTGCAATATTCTTTCTTTTGTTTTAGTTTCAGAACGAGTTAAAGAAAGATTTCATTCACAAATAGTTGAGTAAATAAATTCTAAGAATAATCATGCAGGGCTGAACAAATCCAAATATATTTTAAGAATAACAAAAGACGAACCTATTTTAAGAAGAACAGAAGATAAATATATTTTACAAGATCAACGGAGCAATCATAACTCATTTGGTGGTGCAATGATTTTATTAGCAGGAGAGATTTTTGTCAATCTTGCCAGTGATTCCACGGTCAACACCAGCTGATGAACTTGATGCATGTTCGAAGTACTCAAATTTGTGGAAACATGTCAAGTTATACGCTTAAGCAAGAATATGCGTGTTGAGTTGCAAAATGTCCAATCTGGAGACATATTCTCTAAACAACTCATTGACATTGGTAATGGTGAATTTCCTATAGACACCTTGACAGGTTGCATTAACTTTCCTCAAAGTTTTTGTCACTTAACTCGATCAAAAGATGAACTTATTCAAAAGGTGTTTCCAGATGTTAATAATAATAATAATAAATAATTAATTATCTCTAAGTTTTGCCATTGAAGCACCCACTTTATAAATATTTGTCACCTTTAGGTTCCCACCATCCCTTTAGATTATTTTTCAATCAGGTTTGAACCTTTAGTTTCCCTCTTAGTTTGAAGGCCTCTGGCAAACATCCCAGTCGGGGTTTTCAGTGGGTCCCAAATGCCAAAGTTCGTGGAAGCGAAGATACTTAGCTGACCTTTTCTTTAATTCTCCTGAACAGAACCGTCACCATGATGATAGGGCGGTGTGTGAGGATCAACAGAGTAAAAACGTCTTAAGGTTGTAATATAAACTTCCACATTCAAAATCTATTTGACAGAATGAAGTCTGTCGGATCCGCTAGTATATATATAAATACATATATAATGTTAGACAAGTCACCAAAGTTCAAAGCTACAACAATGCTTCCAAATTGTGGAAATTTATTTTGAAAAAAAATTAATTTATTCGCAAAGTTCATAGAGAACTAGGCTTCTTTTTCGTAGGGCGACAGAGATAAATCATTTATCTTTTTTTCAGATTATTGTTTCAGCAAATTATGTTCAAATGAAATTTTTTACTATGATACCCGTATTCTGCCGCTTTATTCCTGCAAACAATTATATTTTATTAATTTTTTATTTATTTTTATCCAGCGCAGTGTCTTCTTAATAGCATTATTCACCTTCTAATTAACCAAATGGGATCTTTTATTAGAGTTTAAATTCAAAATTCACTTTCATATTAAACATTTTTCAACTTTTCTTTTTTAACAATGACTCAATTTCCAACATTTCTTCAAACATCGTGCACATTAAGTCAATAAAATCTTGAAACTCGCAAAAAGTTTGCCATTATTGCCTTAGGTCCGTCAGCATGCTAATACTGAAAGGCTCAATGTCCAACTGTGTCATACAAAATCAACAAATCCCGGTTGTTGCACGCAAATCAGTTCGAAATTCCCATTTGAACTGCAAACAAAGAAATTAAATTCACAAGAAGTTGAAAAGAAAATTGCCCACTAACTCAATATGCATAGAGAAGAAATATTTTTGTCACTTTTTATATTACGTTTCCACCGCAGCCGGAGTTTGGGTTCTCTGCCGCTATCGTGTTCTTAGCGCAAACACCAAACAAAACCCCTGTCAAATCCCATACAAAATTAAAACACAACTCCATACCAAAACCCACTTTTCAAAGCGTGTTTTGTTGGGTTTGCATCTAATTTAATTATTAAGTGGTGGCAATGTTGCTCATTTTCCTCATTTATTATTGCATTCTTATCGAAACATGGCAACAATGATTGCAATTTGTCAATATGACATTTGATTGACGCACCGGCTATCCATTTGGTGAATCTTGCTCAAACGACTGTTATATATATCAAACAACAGGTAAAAAACCGAGTGTTAAGCGAATAGAGGCTACTGGTGATGCGCCAATTCCGCAATATGGGCCGGGAATAGTTTTACACGAACATTATTTATATACGGTTGGGGGAACAACTGGCTATGATTACTCTTGTGATGTGCATCGCTTAAATTTGCGCACACGAGTGTGGGAATGCATATATATCTGTCGTCCAGATATACGCGAAGATTCAGAGGGTCGTTATCGTCACGAAGTTGTCTACGATGGGCAATACATATATGTGCTGGGTGGGGGTACATCGAATTTAGTGTATGATTTACAACGCATCCCTGCATTTAATTTAATAACAAACCGATGGGAAGATTTCGTCACATTACCCGATCGAACATCACAAACAAATCTAACAATCGAGCGACAAAATTCCGGATATCCAAACCCACGAAAGTGCTTTTCCTGCGTACAGCACCCGAAATCGAATGGTGAGGTCGAAGCATTCATTACGGGAGGCTTGCAGGTGCGTAATAATTAAATTTAGTATTATTAAATTATATTTGAAGCTGGATATCCCTTTTCCATTTGCAGGCCGATCAAGTATATTTTTCAGATATATGGAGATTAAATTTTACTACTAAGCAATGGACACTTATAAAAACAGCCTCTCTACCAAAAGCTTTGTACTTCCATGCCGCAGCGCACAGTCAAAATGGTTGTATGTACATATTCGGTGGTATTGAATATGATGAAAAACGTATACGACGGTGCAATGACCTTTATAAAATGTGGATGACCATACCATTATTAAATGAAATTTGCTGGGAGGCAGTGTTACATTACAGACCAAATCTCAAATTGAATGGCCACTCACAGCTGCTTAAAATGGGCGTACCATTGCGCTTTGCACAGAGATTGTGGCATTCTTCAAAAGCCAAATGATTATACAATAAATGAAGAGATATATGGTATGGTATGTCATGTAACGAGCAATAAGAATCGACAATTTTTATGTTTCATTCTAGACATAAAAGCATAATTATTGTTTGCTAACCATTTAGGAATGACATAGTTTCATATGGAAGAAATGGAACCAAAAGAATAAACATAATAAAATAAGACATTAATAATGAGTAAAAATGAAAAAAGCTAATTAATATGAAAATAAGAGTAATTATTTTTATACGCTACATATGTATACGAGCAGTTGTGGCGATTTTTTTTACAATATGGTTCATACACTGTCAATGGATGCTCAGATCACGAATTCTAGAAAATTGTATCATAAGAGTGGAAGCAGGATCAAGTGGCCAATCGGGCAACCAGATGAACACCAAATTTAAAAGGATAATAGTCTGCCGTCTGATTTAAAGTTCGTATCCATGAGTCTATGCATAATTAAATTCGCTTTTTCCAGATTAACGATATAAACAAATTATTTTCAATAAAGAAAAGATACCAAGTTTTTAAATCAAGGCGGCAGTAATGTGCTAAATAGAGATTGACCTCGAATGTCTGCAGTTTTTTTCTGCATACAGAGCAATTGCCACGCGCTTTTTTAGTGAAATCGGGTTTCGATAGGTCGTTTTTCTTTTGGCTATTTTTTCAAGTTTGCTGCACAATTTTTCAAAGCAGGATCTTTCCATTCGGAAATTATCTTTGAAAAACTTGTCCCCATTACTCTGGCAGTCTACTTCCCAAAAGGTACTGGAATGTTCCTAAAATATACATGTACATTATACACAAATAATGTATCATAAATCTGTTTACCATACCAAAGACCATACACTTTGCGAACGCATTAAATTGGCAGCAACGCTTAAAATTATTTTATTTTCCCTTAACCTTTTTTTAAAATAATATGTGACCAACTCACTATCAATTATTTTAAAATAAAATGATAAAATCAACATAACAAATTGATTTTTATGCACCATTTTATAATTTTATTAATTTTTATAATTCTTATTTCACAATGTCAACAAAAGACAGTTCAAACACAATTTCTCCCAAACTTCTGGTGGAAACAGTTGACAGTTCTCCCAAACACAACTCCTGCAAACACGGTGTTTGCTTTTGGTGGAAACGTAATATTATTCACTCTTTATAAATATGACCACTTGACATACATACAAACAAACAAACATAGCGACAAATTATGAATTCTTGGTCAGCTATTTTTTTTGAATTTCATTGTCATTTTGATAATTTTAAGCTAGCTTAGATTGTGAGAATTTCAAACGTTCACAAATTTCTATGTACACAAATGCAAGGGACGGGCTGAGAGCAGAGCAACACTTATTTAATCTGCCTTGTAGGAAAGTCCATTGGTTTCACACTGATGCAATGAGAGGCTTTCAATTCAAATTAGAAAAATCAATTCTTTTAATTTCCAACAATGATTTTCATCAAAATTTTATTAAGACAAAGAAATATTGAAGACTATGAAATTTTAACCCATTCTGTAAGGGTTGGAGCACTAAATTTCGCTTACTATATAAGTACAGTAGCATAAATTGCGTAAAAGCCATGGAGGAAATATTGAATCGTTTGTGATAAGAATATAAAAAATATACCCTTTAGTGTACCCTTTTGCTTAATATACAATTTTTTACATAAAAAATGTTTTATTTTTTGCATATAAAGATCTTTTTGATAACTGAGTATTTTTAAATAAATTTTTTTATATAAGAAAGAGAAAGATATATAAACTTTTCCAATATGACTCTTGGCATAATTGCAATAGAAATAAAAATAAAATACTTCTAAGTAAAAAATACTTAAAACATTTTCTTTTTAACTGAACATTTTTTAAATACAAAATGTTTTATTTTTTTTATATAATAGGACTATGAATAAGTTCGTTACGGTTTTACAACAGATGGCGTAACTTGATTATTATTCCATCGATCCACATTTCCAAACATTCATTGGAGAGCTACTGTCGTAAGGCACAAACGTCAGTATAAGTTTTTTATTTGAAGCGTAAACAACAATATTTTTACCACACTTGAAAATGTCGAATTTCGTGCCAAATAATGTGTTTTTGCGGGGAATTCTTCTTCATTATTTTAATATGAAGAAAAAAGCAGCCGAAAGTCATCGTATCTTGGTGGAAGTTTATGGTGAGCATGCTCTATCTGAGCGAACGTGCCAGAAGTGGTTTGCACGCTTTAAAAGTGGTGATTTTGGCTTGGAAGACGAAGAACGCGAGGGTGCGCCGCCAAAGTTCATGGATACCGAATTGGAGGAATTGCTCGATCAAGATCCGGCTCAAACGCAAGAAGAGGTTGCAAAAACTTTGGGAGTTGATCAATCAACCATTTCCAAACGTTTAAAAGCCATGGGAATGATCCGAAAGGTAGGCCATTGGGTGCCGTATGAATTGAAGCCAAGAGACGTTGAACGCCGTTTTATGGCATGCGAACAACTGCTTCAACGGCACAAAAGAAAGGGTTTTTTGCATCGAATTGTGACTGGCGATGAAAAGTGGGTCCATTACGACAATCCAAAACGTCGGGCAACGTATGGATACCCTGGCCATGCTTCAACATCGACGTCGGCGCAGAATATTCATGGCCTGAAGGTTATGCTGTGTATCTGGTGGGACCAGCTGGGTGTTGTGTATTATGAGCTACTGAAACCGAATGAAACGATTACGGGGGATGTCTACCGACGACAATTGATGCGTTTGAGCCGAGCACTGCGAGAAAAACGGCCGCAATACGCCGATAGACACGACAAAGTTATTTTGCAACATGACAATGCTCGGCCACATGTTGCACAAGTGGTCAAAACATACTTAGAAACGCTCAAATGGGATGTCCTACCCCACCCGCCGTATAGTCCAGACCTTGCGCCATCCGATTACTATCTCTTCCGATCGATGCAACATGGCCTGGCTGACCAGCACTTCCGTAATTACGATGAAGTCAAAAAATGGATCGATTCGTGGATTGCGGCAAAACCGACCGAATTTTTCACAAAGGGAATCCGTGAATTGCCAGAAAGATGGGAAAAAGTAGTAGTAAGCGATGGACAATATTTTGAATATTAAATTTGTAACCATTTTACGTCAATAAAGTTTCAAATTTCGAAAAAAAACCGCACGAACTTATTGATAGTCCTATTAACAATTTTCTTGATAAATAAATTTTTTTATATAATTTTTGTTTGAACATCGACAAATAACACAGCCCCACAAAAAAAAAAAAGTTTGAGTCCCAGAAACTTGACCTCGGTTACTATATGTTTTTGGGGTCGCTGAATCCGAATCCGGGGTCAGTTTTACCCCATCAGGTCAATTTCAAGGTCGGTTCAAGGTCAAATCATCAAAATCTGTAAAAATGGACCCTAACCATACTATCTTGGGGTTTTTGGGGTCGCTGAATCCGAATCCGGGGTCATTTTCACCCCATCAGGTCAATTTCAAGGTCAGTTCAAGGTCAAATCATCAAAATCAGCAAAAATGGACCCTAACCATACTATCTTGGGGTTTTTGGGGTCGCTGAATTAACGGTAGTTTTTTTTTGATTACTTCTGCTTATATTCGTATGTCGCGTCCGTTACCGAAAAATAGCATTTATTGTTCTCATTAGTGCAAAAAGTGTTGAAGTATAAATTGCTTTCAGACTTTAAGCAAATAACTTATTTCACTTAAGAAAAGTAGCCATTGACTCTCGACAAAAACGATTCATAAAATTTATTGGTGTTTGAAATTTGTCGCGTCCGTTAGTGGGAAACTTGGCTATGGAAGAGTATAATACTACAAGAATCTTTCACTTCAGGTCTGGTGACCAAGAGTGCAAAGTAAAAAAGCGTGATTGTTTTTGTTATATTTGTAGTAAGTATGAGGACCTTAAAAATAGAAGAAAATTCAATGAAAAACATAAACAACAATATCATGAATTATTTGGCATTGATAGTACAGTCGACGAATCCGATTGGGTTCCAAAAACCATATGTGCATTATGCCGGAAAATGCTAGGAAGTAAAAAAACCGAAGTAAAAATGAAAGTGCCGACGATATGGAAGGAACCTTTTGAGAAAAGAGATTGTTATTTTTGCAATACAAATTTGTTGGGGATAAATAGTAGAGTCAAGTCAAAAATTAAGTACGCTAATGTTAAAAGTGTCACGAAACCGGTTTACTTATCTCGAATTCAGGAAGAAGAAGTATCATTGGATTCGTTTGCAAGTGAACATATGGATGTTGAGCAAAATTTGGAAACTGATGCAAATGAGAGTTTGGTAGAAGAAATAAAAAGAGTACCTGATGAAGAAAGATTTACAGAAAATGACGAATCGATTGATGGTGACACTGACGTTGTTAGTGCTAGTGATGACGAAGAGTACACTCCAAATAATGCTGAGAATAGCAAAGGTCCAATTGCACAAGAACATGTGAATGAGCTCATACGTGATTTGGGTTTACCAAAGGACGGGGCAGAGTACCTAGCATCATGGCTAAAAGGAAATACTAATGTAGCTGATAAAATTAAAGTTTCTTACTATCGAGATAAGGATAAGGAATTTCGTGAATATTTCGCTAATGATGCAGAATACTCTCTGGTGTATTGCAAAGATATAGTTGGATTGATGAATCGCTTCAAGCAAGGATGTTATGAAGCTAACGAGTGGAGATTGTTCATCGATTCGTCAAAGAGAAGTTTAAAAGCTGTTCTTTTACACAATACAAATGTTTATGCAGCTGTTCCCATAGGATGAACTGACCTTGAAATTGACCTGATGGGGTGAAAATGACCCCGGATTCGGATTCAGCGACCCCAAAAACATATAGTAACCGAGGTCAAGTTTCTGGGACTTAAAATTTTTTTTTTTTGTGGGGCTGTGTAATTGTCGTCCTAAGAAAAGAGTCCTAAACTTTTCCAATAGGACTCTTGGCATATTTTGCGACGAAAATATTTAAAAAAAATTTAACTTTTTCATATAAAGATTTTTTGGCTAATACATTTTTTTAAAACGCTTTTTTGTTATATAATTTTTTTTTTGAATATCGACAAATAATTGTCGCTGCAAGAAAAGAGTCCTAAACGTTTTCAAAAGGACTGTTGGCATATTTTGCGTTAAAAAAAATATACTTTCGCGTTAAAAAAATATACTACTACTTAGATTAGGTTGGAATGGTTATCCAAGGAACGGGCATACTTGGACGAAGATAAACGGATTTGTCCTTTGTGGTACCATTGTGAAGGAGGTAAGATGAAGTAGAAAACTGATGGACTGAAAGGAGAGGGCGGGGAGAGGTGGTGGTAGGATGGTTAGGAGGATACGTTTAGAGTGTGGGGATTTTGAGCGAAGACTGTGCTGCGTTTGCATCAACCGCTTTACACTGCAGATGAAGTTCATCAGATTTTTAATGCTATATCGCAGGCGTATCAAAGAAGTAGGAGCCAAGATGCCTAGAGCTTAGCCCCGCTAGAGTAGGGTAGCTAAGGAGAATGTACTGAAATAAGTCCACCTAACCCTCCATTCATCTGACGCAAAAATGATATATATACTTTTAAGTAAAAAATATAAAAATTTGTTTTTAACTGCACATTTTTAAAAATAAATTGTTTTAGTTTTTTACATATAAAGGGTTTTCCAAAAAGAGGTGTTATTCCCGTAAAATATCAATGTTTTCGTTGCTTGTGTGGCACGTAGCGCCGCACAGTGGGGCAAAAAAAGTGCCCGTGGACAAATGAGGATAGAGGTCACAATTTTTCTTCTTTTTTAACTTTTTTTTTTTAACTTAAAGCTGATAAAATTGCGCATAACGCCACCGTTTTTGTTTTTTGAAAAAAAAACTTTTTTTAAATAATTTAATTAATGTTCAAATTCAAAAAAAAAAAATTTTTTTCCACGTATTCCACAAGTATATTTTCTTGTAAAATAATATTATTGTCTTAAGGAAGCTTAAAATATTTAAAACAATTATTAACAAATAAATTTTGATATTGGTTGCATTGTTAAAAAATTTATTACATTTGTTATAAACAAATAAGTGGAAAAAGCTGTTTTGCTCGAATTATGAATATTTAATTATTGAATTCAGTTGGATTTTCAATTTTTTTAGTCTAACAGTGATTATGAATGAAACTAATTATTATAAACAAACAAATGTTATGTTATTAACAATTTTTATAAACATTATATTTGTCGAAGTTGTTTACCGCACAAAATTCCTAAAATTTTATCAACCATACATATAGTTATTGCTCAAGATTGACTATATTTATTTTATTTAATAAATTTTTATGCATAGCATTGTTTAAACAAACCTTAATTAACAAATGCCTAGTATTGTTGTTTTTAGTCGCATTAACTTTGTTTTTTTTTAATTTTTGCTTATTTGTAAAATATTTTTTTAATCATTTATATAATTTGTCAACTAATAACATTTAGTATTGTTATTAACAATTTAATAAACAATTTTTAAGCATAAACAATTTTAGTTTAAATCAGGTCATTTTTTCAGCTTTAATTAATGACGTCAAGTGGAAAATGAAGCTACTTAAAAAAATTTCCTTATTAGTTAAAAATTAGACATTTGTTTATATCTTGCCTAATTAACAAACGTATACTCTTAAAATTTGTAGTCTTACAGTCTTCTTCTTTTTTAATTCAGTTCCTAATATTGATAATATTTTTCAAAACTCATTTCATTTCACAATGAGTAATGATACTAATGATTGCCATTACACAAAATTTTATTTATTGATAAGTAAAGCAATTGCTTCTGGCAGCAAGGGTTTTTGTACTTTAGGATACTCTTGTCTTAAGTTTGATATGTACATGTCTGCTGAAATCAAAAGGTAATGAATTAAATCGGTATTAGTTTCAATACGACTGCTTTTTCGGGTATTATCTTGTCTGCATCTTTTGAAATCTTTATTTTTAGCTTCTTGAGCTTCTTCAGATAATTGGCCGATTGGGACAACAAGAGAATCGATAATTTTCGAACCATGAACTAACATTTTGTGCATGGACGCAGGCATAAAGTACCAATCATACTTTTGTATGTATAATTTTGCGGTTTGTATTGCAAAGTTATGATAAGCTTTTGTGCAAATAGGTTTTCCTGATGCTAAAGTTTGCAGGAGTACATACAAATTTTTTATAAGAGCTTTATCAAAACCAGTGATTTTTGAAATTGTTTCATAATTTTCAAAGAATCTTCGTGCCGTGTTGCCATCATTAGAAGACCCAGTACCTTGTTTTGGTGTCTCTACTATTAAGCCAAGTTGCTTTTTAATTTCACCTTTAATCTGTAATTTCCTTTTGTCACGATTAGATTTTTCTTCTGCAGTCTTACACGACCATTTTTTAATTTGTATCCTGTAACTGATGTTCAGCACACATTCCATTAGACGAATCCACAAGTGTAAGACTTGTAATCTAATCGAAAATGATTCTATCTTTTCTTCTTTGTGACAAGTTATTCATTTCACTTGGTTTGGCTCCACAAACTATACAATTTGCTGCAGAAGAGGTCTCTGTTAAATGCTGACAAACTTTTCCATCAAAACAGCGGCTTAGAAAGAAACAGATCTTTACTTGATGCGGAAGAAAAATGAAGTTAATTTACATAAGAACCAAAATTGGGATATAAAGTATCATCAGTTGATAATGTTGTTGATTTTGTTGATGTAGATGTAGATGCAAATGTAGCAGATGTGGTTGAGAAAATTTTAGGAATTTTGTGCGATAAACAACTTCGACAAATATAATGTTTATAAAAATTGTTAATAACTTTACATTTGTTTGTTTATAATAATTAGTTTCATTCATAATCACTGTTAGACTTAAAAAATTTGCAAATCCAACTCAATTCAATAATTAAATATTCATAATTCGAGCAAAACAGCTTTTGTCCACTTATTTGTTTATAACAAATGTAATAAATTTATTAACAATGCAACCAATATCAAAATTTATTTGTGAATAATAGTTTTAAATATTTTAAGCTTCCTTAAGACAATAATATTATTTTACAAGAAAATATACTTGTGGAATACGTGGAAAAAAATTTTTTTTTCAATTTGAACATTAATTAAATTTAAAAAATTTTTTTTTTCAAAAAACAAAAACGGTGGCGTTATGCGCAATTTTATCAGCTTTAAGTTAAAAAAAAAAAGTTAAAAAAGAAGAAAAATTGTGACCTCTATCCTCATTTGTCCACGGGCACTTTTTTTGCCCCACTGTGCGCGGTCTTGTTGAAAATAAATGTTGCCCGGATCAATACCATCCAATTCCGGTCATAAAGAATCGTTAATCATCTCTCGATATCGCAATACATTCACCGTAGCTGTTGCTCCAGCTTCATTTTCGAAAACGTAAGGTCCAAGTAAGGACTCCGCCGGACCACAAACCGCACCAAACAGTCACACGTTGAGGATAGAGAGGCTTTTCTACAATTACTCTTGGATTTTCTGAGCCCCTTATCTGACAATTTTGCTTGTTGACGCTGCCACCGATGTGGAAATGGGTGCCATCACTCAAGACGATTTTTCGATGGAATTCCGGATCATTTTTATGCATTTCAACGATCCCATCAGCAAACACACGACGTTGTTGATGATCGGCCGGCTTGAGTTCTTGTGTTTATAAGTCTTAAGACCCAAATCTTTATGGAAAATACGGTGTAATAACGTTTGTGGAATGCCTAATTCCAAATAACGACGAGGAATGGACAAACCTGGGGTTTCTTCAACACTTTCGGCTACAGAAGCAAATATTTTCGGCTGTTCTTGAGCAACGTGCACGGGTTTTACTCTTCACATCACTAACTTGTTCCAGCAGCTTGAATTTTTTCACCAATTTCTGTATTGCGGTCCGACAAGGTGCTTCACGATGATACAAAAATGTTCAAGATTTACGAACCGTCTCTTCCCAATTTTTTTTTTTAATTTTTAATAGTTTCTAAAAAATTCGAAGGTGGTTTTGTTGATTTTATTTGAGGGCCGTTTCGTAAATCAAGTTTATCAATAGTGATGTGGATTGTAGAAAACATTAACTTAAGCTTGCTTCGACGAAGGAAAATTATTTTGAAATGGGGCCCATTTAGGCCTTCAAGCGTAAATAAATCGGATAAAAGACGAATTTTCGAGTTAATTACAAAGCACATAGGCACATACAAACATTGATTTGTAAATCAGAACTATTTTTTAAGAAAATTTGTAATTAAGCGTATAGAGTAGACACTTCTAAACTTGGTTTTCATGCAGACCGTTAATCAATACATTCAAAAAAACTTGTATATGTACTTTTTTGCGTTCTTGATTCCCGTGATAATCCGGACACCGGAGCAGATTGGAAGTTTTGTGTTAGAACTTTTTTAAATACTTTACAATTTTCCAGTAGGGTACATACATTCCCCCGCAGAGGCATACATACTCCTACACACCAAGTGGTTGAACTCCTACGAGATGCCAATAAATGGACCTATTGAAAATTTATGAATTCAAGTATGGAAAATATTTTAAAATGTAAGTAAGAAAAAAAACCAAAAACAAAAAAGAAAAAGTAAAAAAATAATAATTCGATAGAAAGAGCGAACGAAAATGGTTGGCAATCAACGGAATTGATGGCAGTTATGACAGGGAGGTAAGACGGTAAAGCTGATTGGGTTTGTATGCGGTAAGAAAATCGTTATACTCAGTTGCATAGTTGGCTACTTGAATGGCAAGTTTGTAGAATAGTTTGGCTGACTACTTCACTTCGAGACTTATTGACCAACCGATGTGGATTTCATTGGCCAACTTGACAAATATTTGATAGGAAAAAACTTTGAAAATTTCGTTTATGCCGTAAAATGTTGAATGCGGTTTGAAGAATGGATGATTTGCCGCTCATTGCTGCTGGCAATCTGCGTCAATGGCTTGAAACAAATATGCAGACGAAGACGAGTTAGTTTACATACATATGTATATACACGCACACAAGCATCTACTCACGAACACATTTTGCAAACTCAACCATTCAAGCGAAACACACCCAGCAATCGTACGCAGCCATTTGGCAACTACCAGCGCCAAATATATTAGTTTCATAAACTTACATATTAATACTGACATACATACATACATACATACATACATACTAAATACTTGCTTATAACATGAACGTTCAACTGCACAAGCAAATAAATATACCATTATAATATTCATAGGAAAATGGAAGGCGCGCCAATACAAGCCAGCAACTCCCAAGTACCTCCTAACTACCAACTATTGCAACAAAGCAGCCATGGTAGCCACCACCCCACCAACAACGACAGCAACAACCAACTGAAGCCTCATCATCAACAGCGACGGTGGAACAATAACTAGCGCTGTGGGACCAATAGTTGTGGTGGTATTTGTGTGTACACTTTTGGTTCCGGAGTGGACACCACTGAAAACCAATTTACGAAATAACATAATTTTGCGAAAAATAAATTTTGTTTACTGTGACAGCAAAATTTTGTAACATAACTATACTTATATAGTTGTGTGCGTCTACTTTGTTCGTCAAGTGGTAAAGGGCGGTGCGCTGCACAGTGGGACAGAAATTTCCAAACCGTCTCAAAAATAGGTTTTGTGAATTTTCGATATTGAATATTTTGTTTATGTACATATGTGACTAAATGTCCAATACATATTATATTGTGTTTAAACAATATTATTTAAATTATTTTTGTAAAAAAACATGACTTGCAAGTTGATGCATAAAATAGTGTCGATTATGATGCACATTATACTAGCAGTTTACATGGTCATATTTTGATTATCTTCGATGCAAATCTATAAGTGTTATATATTGTTAGAAAGGTCATTCAATTTACTATTAAAAAAGTATTTAAATTTTATTTTTTGCAAAACTTGGAAAGGCATACATTTTTTTAAAGAATACCTTATTTTGTATGCGTATTAGAAACTTCAAATGGACTTTTGACAGTTAGCTCCGTTTGGCTCTCTCGTAATTTTAATATCATAACATAAAGTAACTTATGTAGAAGTAAAATCAAAAAGAAAAGTTTGCCCCAACCTGCCCCAAAATTAATTAGACACCAAATTTCTCTTTAAGAAAAGGAAAACAATTTTCAAAAAATTTTAGTAAAATTTGAATTAAAGATCAATCAAAAATATATCTAAATAAATAAACACATAATCTTTTAGTTTGGTTGACATATCTATAGAAACAACACATTTTTTCATATTAAAACCCTTTGACCTTTGACCTCCAAATTAACCACGCGAAGTATCACAAAAAGATCATCTTATAGCACGATGAAGTTATTAAATCTCTGTTGTTTGAAAGTAAAGTTCTTAATAATTAACGAATTCTTGGAATAACGATTTTACTGTGCGTTTCTGCTAGATTGCGTAAACTTATTGTTGGTAAGTAGTGCATACAAGTTAACGCCTCCTATACCACACACCACTAACCCAGTATGTAAACAATTAACCATAGATTAATAGCGCAAGCCACTTCCCAAAAAAATAAACAATGGCCCCTATTATGAGTTGTATTCGATCTTCGATATTCGCTGGTTGTCGAAGATCGAAAATCGAATGTCAATTTGGTATTATGAGCGGTGCAACCCTATCGAAATTTTCGTTGTTTACCGAATTTAGAGTCGAATGCAATTTTGCTTTCGATCGTGTAGCGTATAGTGGGAAAACTTGTTAAAGTGTAAGTTGTTTGCGATTATTTATGGTTTTATAGTAACCAAATAATAAATATATACTAATTTTGTTAATATTATGCAGGGCGAAAGTCGTGAGTACAAAACAACAATTAGAAAGGCGAATCCACAATTCGCAAAAGGGATTTGCACCAAACTTCAAGCAGCAAAAAAATGGGAGGAATTTACAACGGAGCTGAATTGCTTGGGACCACCAGTGAGAACGGCAGCAAAATGGATTAAGCTTAATAATGGTTTTTTTTGTGATGTTTATAGAAATACATTTTCATATTTTTTTCGAATGACGAATAATTGAATAAAGAAAATTTATAACAAAAATAAAACAGAAAGTGTGGTGTAAAGGTTTCTATTTAATACTTTTTAGATTTTTCTATAATATTCTCAAAATTTCATTTCTTATGTTTTCTAATTCTCCGTTATTTGACTCCACTTCAATATCTTCAGCATCATCGTACACATTGGGTTGAGCAAGTCCTAGCATACCTTCATTACCAATACTCAATTGGTACGATCCCTGAGCACAAACTCGCAGAACTGTGGCTAGCTTTAAAATATTTGGAATCAATTTGGCTCGGGTGCACTGCTGCAACTGGTTTTCTGTACTGGACAGTAGGTTCACAAACGGCTCTTTAGATAATCTAAAGTTCTTTAAAAATCTGTAAGGAAATTTCTGTAATATTAAGTACGTCAACACATTTTGAAAGCTCTAAATTTACTCAGTGGAAGCCATTTCTAGGTGGTTGGATGCGTCCCTCAATTGTTTCCTACTTCTAGCTAGTTCCACTAATCTTTCATCGTCCGATGAATCGTCGAACCACAACTCCGTTGTACTCATTTTCACAAAAAATACTTTTTTTACCTTTTAAAAATAATGTTAGCAAAGAATTTCAACACACTCGGTTTTTCTTTTATTTTGATTGCTGTATCAGCTGAGAAAAAATTATCTATTGTAAATGCGTCGAGCGATCGAAATTCACAATAGTCATATTCTTCAACGAATGAGCACCATAATACCAAATGAAAATTCGTTCGATCAGCACTTTCGACTACAGTCGAAGATCGAATGTTGCTCATAATAGGGGCCAATAAATATAAGCACTTACCATTAGCGAAAGTGTCAAACATGTCATTGACACTTTGCTAATGAAGGAAGTGGACATCACATATCACGTATGGTCCGCTTTCAATAGAATTAAGAAAACAATAAATATAAGCGCTTACCTTAGCGAAAATGTCAAACATGTCACATATCACGTATGGTCCGCTTTCAATAGAATTAAGACATACTAACCTAAGATTTAAGCTTCAGATTCTGTATAAATATGAAGATTAATAAAGTTTCGGATCAGTTTTTGATCCGGTGTGCAACGAAGACTCACAATGTTTTTTAAAAAAACTTTTGCTATTTAAGCAAAAGATAATTGGCGATCCTGCCAGGAGCGATTTAAGTTCTGGTGGACCAAATAAAAGTTGTGTACTATAGTAGCCTGTAAAAAGGCAGTGCACAATTTAAATAAATAAGTATCCCTAAATCGGAAAAGGGAGAAAAAAAATTTTTTTAAAGACTAAAAAAAGGAGAAAACTAAAAAGTATCCTAAGTCTAAAAAATAATAAAACAAAAAGAAAAATTTAAAAAAAAAGGAGAAAACCAAAAAGTATCCTAATAAAACAAAAAGAAAAATTAAAAAAAAAAGGAGAAAACCAAAAAGTATCCTAATAAAACAAAAAGAAAAAATTTAAAAAAGGAGAAAACCAAAAAGTATCCTAGTCTAAAAAAATAATAAACCAAAATATCGAGCAATTCTACAAAATATAATAATTCTACAAGGAAAAAAGCAAAGGAGGAAAAACGCACTCAATAGAGGGAAAATCACTGTATGCAAACATCTTTAGCAATCAAACACCAAGTTGGACCAATAATGAGTAAGAAATTAAATAATTTTTAAGAATTAAAAGTTGTAAAGTATTAATTAATTGAGAATAAGTATAGCATATGGGCAATAGACCTAGTAGCTTAGGTTACGAGAGATTACACTACTGTGAAAAGTGTAAAGAAAACCACAAAAATTGTGTAAAAAATAAAGAAGTGATTAAAAATTTTTCAAATTTTACCAAAAATAAAGCTGGAAGAGTTGAGAAGTAGATTTGCAGATATGTCTATAGTGAATAATAACAACAGCACGACCAATATGGATGTTGCGTCGCGACTTATAGCTGCTAGCACCGCCTCGCTGCGTAGCGAGGTAGAACAAGTTAGACGTCAGTTGCAGGCTTTAAGTAATTCCGACAATGTTGCTGAATATGCAACAGAATCAATAGATTCAACGATCAATTGTGAGGAAAGTTTAGATGTCATAAAATCTCTTCCTGAATTTCGAGGAAAAATCAACAATTATGTTAGCTGGCGCGAGGCTGCTAACAATTCAATGTCATTGTATACTAGGGGAAGCAAAAAATATTTTGCTGCCTTGACTATCTTGCGTAACAAAATTACGCAGGACGCTAACAATATTTTAACGAACCACGGTACGGTTCTTAATTTCGATGCAATTCTGAGTAGGCTAGATTTTGCCTTCGCTGATAAGAGGCCGTGTCACATAATAGAACAGGAAATGAGTGTGCTTAGGCAAGGACCTGGTACCCTAATAGAGTTCTACAACGAGGTCAATAAAAAACTGACGTTATTAATTAACAAAACGATAATGGCGCACGGAACGAATTCCGCAATTACAAAGGAGCTTAATACCAAAAACAGGGAAACAGCTCTTCGAACTTTCATTACAGGTCTTAACCCTCCGTTGGACCAGATCCTCTTCACGTTGGCACCACGTGACTTACCAAATGCTCTTGCCAAGGCGCAGGAGCTCGATGCCAATCAAATGCGAGCACAATTCGCATTGCATTTGTCAAGGAGTAATAATAATAGCAATAATAATATTACAATAAACAGAAACGCTCCTCAGGGCGTTCGTAGGGGTGCGAATTTTCTGAACAATTTAAGGTATCCACCAAGGAATACCCAAGCAAATGAGGTCAAACAAAATCGTCCAGAGCCAATGGACGTTGATCCATCATTACAGATCACAAATAGGCCCAAACCGGTACAAACGTACCAGCAACAGGTGAGAGGCAATAGAAATAATTGGCAGACCAATTATAATTATCAGGCAAATGCTGTGCCAAAAAGGTCGAATGATAGTGCGCAAATAAGTACGCAACCTCAACAGAAGGTGCAAAGAATTAATAACATGGGAGAAAACCATTTTTTAGAGTAAGGTCTGATTTGCCCTACATTGTCAAGACGGATAGGAAGACGGGGCAAATCTTCAAAATCTTAGTTGATACGGGAGCAACAAGCTCATATATACGGGCCGGGCTCTATGTAAACAAAAATGTTTTAGAAAATAAGAAGAGGGTAAGAACCATTCATGGTTCGACCATCATAAACTTTTTCCATAATATCAATTTATTTGATGTTCAGGAACGATTTTACGAGATTGAAAATTTAGAAAGTGATCTCTTAATTGGAATCAATTTCTTGAGTAAAATCGAGGCCAAGATTGATATTCCAAATCGGGTGTTGATCTATGGTAATAACAAAACAGAAAAAATTCATTTTCTTGATGATTTTGATATACCAAACCCCTCGGGACAAGAAGGTCCTGAAACGTCTGTCGAAGATGACGTCTGTCCATAAAAAACTTATACTGACGTTTGTGCCTTACGACAGTAGCTCTCCAATGAATGTTTGGAAATGTGGATCGATGGAATAATAATCAAATTACGCCATCTGTTGTAAAACCGCACGAACTTATTCATAGTCCTATTATCAATAAACCCAAAGGGAAAAATAATGAAAGAAATACCAAAAACGGTGTGAAGAAAATTAATCAGAAACTAGTAGGGAAAAAAGGTCAGAAGGGGCCTGCCAAAAATTATACTAGAAACAAAAAAGATAATAAAAATTTGCAAAAAAATATATCGGAAAACTTAACTCCTAAAACTTTTGCTGATGTAGATACCGCGAAAATAAAAAAATTTAAAAATCAAGATAAGAATGAAGCTTCCCAAATTGGAAATTCATTGAATAATTTAAGGTCGGATTCCTCAAAGATATCCTTTGAAGTAGATAGGAAAGGGGAGTCGATCGAAGGGTTGCAAAATAAGGTGATTGAGGAAATTTCAATAACACATAGTGATGTTAATTTAGATTTACCTTTTCGTACCGACGTAAAGGCGGAAATACGAACTTTTGAAGAAAGGCCAATTTGGTCAAAACAATACCCTTACCCAATGTGAGTGAATGATTTTGTTAATAATGAGGTTCAAAGCCTGTTGCAAAAGGATATAATTAGGGAAAGTAAAAGTCGGTACAATTCTCCAGTATGGGTGGTTCCAAAGAAAGGAGTAAATGATGACGGAAGTCCTAAATTGAGATTGGTCATCGATTTCAAAAAAATTAATGAAAAAACCACATATGATAGGTACCCAATGCCTAATCCAGAGGTTATACTTTCGAATTTGGGAAAGTCTAATTATTTTTCTACAATAGATTTGGAGTCTGGATTTTACCAGATATTAATGAAAGAAGGTGATATAGAGAAAACGGCATTTTCGGTAAATAACGGGAAGTACGAATTCCTACGAATGCCGTTCGGATTGAAAAATGCACCAAGTATTTTTCAACGGGCTATGGATAATGTTTTAAAAGAATATATTAACCCAAAGTTGGTTACGGGAATATATTGCTCACCTGAGGTGCTTTACGAAATAAAGAACGTATTGAGGGAGGCATTTCCAACTGTAAAATTTTTTCATACGAAATTGTTCCCAAACGATATTACTAATAGAGAGGATCAGGGAGCGATTATTGAGCAAACTCACAATAGGGCACATAGAAATTATAGGGAAAATTTGGCCCAAATTAGGCAACAATATTATTGGCCATTGATGATAAAACAGTTCAAGCAATATGTAAAAAATTGTAACATATGCAACAGTAATAAATATGAAAGGCACCCAAAACTTATTCCGATAGGAGAGGCACCTATTCCGGAAAGAGAGGGGGAACAACTCCATATTGATATTTTTTTCGCGCAAAAATTAAAATTTTTAACTTGTATAGATTCTTATTCTAAATATTTAATTGTAAAATATATTGGGGATAAGCTTAATTTGGAGGAAAAAATTTTGGAACTTCTGCAAACATTTCCAGATGTTAAAAGTATAGTTATGGATAATGAACCAGGTTTAAGTACGATACAATTCAGGTCTTTAATGGAAAGACTCAACATACAAATCTATTATTGCACACCACGTCATAGTACGAGTAATGGTCAAATAGAAAGGGTTCATTCCACACTTATAGAAATATCTCGATGTTTAAAAGAGAAACACAGTTTAGTTAGCGATTTCGAATCAATTATGAGGGCGGTGCAGCAGTATAATAAAACTATACATTCAGTAACAGGTAAACAACCTTGTAATATTTTGTTTAATAAAGAGAAGCATGAGAATATAAGGGATATATTAAAAAATAATCAGGAAAAAATGTTAAAATATCACAACAAGAAAAGGCTTCAAAAAAATTACCATAGGGGTGAAATTATATATGAAAAAGTATATGGGGAACGAAATAAATTAAAACCCAAATATAAAAAGCAGATAGTAGTAGACGATTTAGGAAATAAAGTTAAAATACAGAACAGAAACAGAATAATTCACAAAGATAACATTAAAGTTTAATTGCATTATTTTTAGGAAAAATGGGGAAATTAGTGCCACTTATATTGATATTTTCATATATCAGTATCATTACAACAGATATAATTGATTACACAAGAGAAAATTATATACTTGTAGAAGAAGAAGATGCAGGAATTTTTGAATATTATGGATCATTATACCATTTAACAAATCTAATTATCATTATTTGAAAATGTTGTAAACAAATACAAAAGCAATGAAGAAATAATATTAATTGATAATTCAAGTATGGATTATGAAATTCAAATTATAGAAACATTACTAGGACAATTGAAGGTTGATAACAAAAGATCGAAAAGAGGTATTAATGAATTAGGTACTGTTTGGAAATGGATTTCGGGTACGCCTGACCATGATGATTTTATGAAAATAACAAATAAAGTAAATGATCTAATAGAAAATAATAATAAGCAGTTTACAACAAATTCACAAATATTCAAAACAATCACAGAATTAACGCAAATCCTTAAGCAATTACAGGGCAGTTCTAATGAAAAAACTGTTTTAAGGCAAAGAAATAAATTAATGATTACAGAGCTTGAAAATATAGTGGAAACAATTACCTTGTCAAAAGTAGGAATATTAAATCCTTTAATTTTAGATATGTCAGAAATAAAAGAAATAATAAGCAATGAGCAAGTAAATGTAACAATATCAGATCTTATAGATGTTTCGGAATTTAAAATTGTACAAAAAAGTAATTTAATAGTTGTTTACATTAAGTATCCAAAAGTAAAAAATGTTTGTAAATTGTATAAAGCAATAGCTGTAGCGCAAAATGATGGAAAATTGTTGATTGAAAATGAAATAATAAAATGTGGAGATAAATTTTATTCAGTCAAATTTTGTAAAAAGGAATTAAATAATGCTTTTTGTATGATAAAAGGAAATAACACATGTTTGTCCGATATGTTAAATGATAAACATGCCAACAGCACAAAAATAAATGAAGCAAATGAATCAATAAATATTGTAAAAGATGGTGCTATAATAGCATCAGGAAAGCATAAAATTAATAATCACACTATAGAAGGAGTTTATTTGATAACTTTTCAAGATGATGTTATAATTGACAACAGAAAATATGAAAATCCTACAGGAAAAATTTTAAGATATTTAAGGGAAGGAAAATTAAAATCTTTTTTTGTAAATAAATACATTGAAACAAAAAATATTGATTTAAAACTAAACAATGTTAATATGCTCACACCATTAAAGCAAGAAATAAAACGAAATCCTGTTTGGTGGACATTTACCACTTTAATTGTAATAATATTATTTGCATATTTTGTCTTTAAATTTATCATATACATTAATCTAAAAATTAAATTAAAAAATGCAAAAGAAAAAGAAGAATTATTATTGCAATTATCAGACAGAATTAATCACTTAACAGCTTTATATTCGAAGACGGGACGCTTCGATTTAGAAGAGGGGGAGTTAACGCCTCCTATACCACACACCACTAACCCAGTATGTAAACAATTAACCATAGATTAATAGCGCAAGCCACTTCCCAAAAAAATAAACAATAAATATAAGCACTTCCCATTAGCGAAAGTGTCAAACATGTCATTGACACTTTGCTAATGAAGGAAGTGGACATCACATATCACGTATGGTCCGCTTTCAATAGAATTAAGAAAACAATAAATATAAGCGCTTACCTTAGCGAAAATGTCAAACATGTCACATATCACGTATGGTCCGCTTTCAATAGAATTAAGACATACTAACCTAAGATTTAAGCTTCAGATTCTGTATAAATATGAAGATTAATAAAGTTTCGGGTCAGTTTTTGATCCGGTGTGCAACGAAGACTCACAATGTTTTTTAAAAAAACTTTTGCTATTTAAGCAAAAGATAATTTACATATGAATATACAACATGCACGCGCACGTTTGATCATGCGTTTGCAGCTCAAGAACAGTGACGAATTTTTGCGTATATTTGAAAGACACAAATAGTTACACAATTCAAACAAATTTTTTTGCCAAATACTTAACAAAATGAGTGAATTTGTGGTGCCTCGAGGAGAATTGTGCGTATTTTTCATTGACCACGGCACAACAAAAGATGCTATAAAAAATTACTTAGAAGAACAATATAATTTGAACTCATTTAAAAGCGAATTTGTTTTGAAAAGTATTCAACAACTGCTCTTATCAAAGTTCAACGATCGCTGGAGCAAATCTAGCCGAACAAAACAACGTTTTCTTCTTAATAACTTGACTTGGTTGGAAAGTGAATTTAAGGTACAATTCCAGAAAGTACCAATTGATATTACACCTAGAGCGTCTGGAGAACGTGGACGGCCACCAAAGTCTTATGGTCATCTATCAGAGAAATCTAGAAAAAGGAAGCATATGGAATTGGTTCAAGAATATGGACTCGAGTATATACATAACGCATATGTCCAAGGATTGCGGTCTGAAGGAGAGTTCGATGAAGCTTCTGTTGTAGAAATGATGCGAAAGAGCGATAAAAAAGAAAAAAAGATTATAAAGGAAAAATTGTTGCGTGAAACTTGCAATGCAACCTGTTTTACGCCGGATGAAGCTTTAAGTTTGTTTGCTGATTTAGATCATTCAAAAGCACAATATGGATTACTTCGGTTAAGCCTTATTAAGAAGAACTTTAATATATTTCCATCTTATAACGTATTGACAGACGCAAAAAAACTATGTTATCCTCAACCCTCCAGCATTGAAGTGACAGATACTGGTGTTAAAGTTAATCTGCAAGAGTTACTGGATCATACTACAGCCCGTATCCTGAAAATTGAAAATGCTTACAAGCCAGCAAAAAGAAATCTTCAATTGTTTACCAAATGGGGATGTGATGGTTCATCGGGACAAAGTGAATATAAACAAATTTTATCAGATGAAAAAAATTTGGTTTCGGATGCAAACTTATTTATTGCGTCTTTGGTTCCAATAAAGCTGACAGATATTGAAACAGAAGAAGTTCTTTGGCAAAATCCAGCTTGCTCTTCAATTCGATATTGCCGACCAATTTGGATAGAATTTGCGAAAGAAACCCCGGAGAAAACCCGTTCGGTGGTTGCTGATATTCGTGATCACATTAATAATTTGACAACGTCTAAGATACACAGAGAGAACCAGGTAACAGAAATAAGTCACAAACTATTTTTAACTATGGTGGATGGAAAAGTTACACAAGTTCTAACTGGCACAAGTTCTGCAGCTGTGTGCACGGTATGTAATTCTAAGCCAAGCGAGATGAATAATTTGGAAAGAATAGATACAAAGCCAGTTAACATAAATGCATACGAGTACGGCTTGTCTACATTGCATGCTTGGATTAGATGCATGGAGTTAATTTTGCATATTTCATATAATCTCTCATTTGAAAAATGGACTGCAAGAACTTCGGAAGACAAAAAAAGTAAGGAAGACAAGAATAAACTTGTGCAAAGTTTATTTCGAAGCCGGATGGGATTAAATATTGACAAACCCCGGCAAGGTACCGGAAACAGCAATGATGGCAATACAGCTCGACGGTTTTTTGAAAACTACAGTTGTTCTTCGGAAATTACAGGAGTTGATAAGAACCTCATTAAAAGATTTTATATAATTCTTCAAACTTTGGCATCAGGCCTTGCAATTAATCCGGAAAAATTTGGAGCATATACTCGAGCTACAGCGGAATTATACGTCACGAAGTATATTTGTGGTATAATATGCCATCTTCCGTTCACAAAATTTTAATACATGCCGAAAGTATCATTAAACATTTTGCTGTTTTGCCTATTGGCCATTTATCTGAAGATGCCCAAGAGTCTCGCAACAAAGATTACAGAAATATAAGATTGAATCACGCTAGAAAGTGCTCTAGGTCAGCAACAAATGAAGATGTATTTAATGGACTTCTTTTTACATCAGATCCATACATCTCTAGTTTTAGAAAAGCACCTATAAATATTGAAAAACAATTATTAGATGAAGCCAAGAGCTTAGTATTTATGTAAATAGCAGTATTATTTTTTTTCTTTAAGTTTCAAGTATAGGTATTAAGTATTTTCACTTTTAGAATTTAATTTGAAGTGAAGTATGGTTGTTATGCAAAATATTTGTTTGTATGACAATATACATTTTTTTTTAGTATTATAAACATAAAATAATACACCAACTGTCCTTTTATTCTATAGTATAAACATTCTAGATATTACATAAAAATTTTCAGTTCGTTACTCCAATTAGGAACAAAGTTACAGATTTTTGAGACGGTACGCACGGTTCTGTCCCACAGTGCGCTGGCATACATACTTACATACACGGACAAATACTTATTGTTTCAAAAACTATGCAAAACAGCTACATAACAATAAAACTTTCCATGGTCTCAACAATGTATGCGAGAGTCGCTATGTATATGGAACAAAAACACAAGAATACAAAAAAACAAAGAAAAAAAACAAAAACAATAATAAAAACAATGAAACCAAAAGTGGTAGTGAGACGTTCAATGTCAGATACGCATCTGAAGAACCAGAATATTTTGCGTGGAAAACATAAATCAGTATGGAGTGGCGCCAAGGACCGAAAATGCAGTCTGAGCGCATTTATTTTAAAACTTAAAACTCACAAGTAATCAGGAATTAACCTGCAATTAAAATTACACACAAATTAACCGTTTCTGGGGATTTTCGTTTACTGGCGAACAAAATCAGTAATGTATGACTCAATGAATCACTAAAGTAATGAAAGAAATGACGAGAGAGCGATAATATACTTTTCGCATAATATTTTAGTAGTGCGAGGGGACTAACAAAAGTTCGGTAAATTGAATGGAAAAAAATATCATTATTATTTAAAAATAAGAAAAACGAGGAAGTGCCTCACTATTTCTTGCGCAATGATAATGCGCCAGTTCACGCTGCTGAAATGATTAGTAACTTCATTTTTAATCTGTAAGTCCACTATTGAAAACAGTCCTGAAAATCGTGTTTTTGTAGCTTCTTAAGTTTAGCATTAACCGCATTTATTATCTCTTCATTGCTACCAAAGAATCTTCTTCTAAAATTTTTATTGATTTTCGCAAACACACAGAAATTAAACGACACCAGATTTGGAGGATATGGTGATGGACGAATTTCTCCACTGGCAAAAATCGCAACGAAGTTACTTATCATTTCAGCAGTGTGAACTGGCGCATTATCATTGCGCAAGAAGTAGCGACGCATTTCCTCGTTTTTACTATTTTCAAGCAAATTATTGAACACATTTGGTAAGTACATTTCAGTATATCATTTGGTAGTTACTGCCTGAGAAGAATCTAACGGAATAGCAGCACCTATTTTTGCTCTAGTCACGTGAACCGAGATTATCACTTTTGTTGCTGATATTTGCAGCCTGGCTTTGCGCTTTCGGACTCCATAACATAGATTGCTATTTAGTTTCCGGGTTATAAAGGGTGGTTAAATTTCAAGGGCCGATGTTGAATGTCAACCACAACGTCAAGCTTCTTCTGCATTTTATTTGACATTTTTCAATCTCAGACTAACTCAATTTAAACCATGGAAAGATACACAACAACGCGTTAAAGTTATTCAGGCTTATTATGAAAACAGGCGTTGAAATCAAAATGCATATCGCGCACTTCGTGAAGAAAATCATCTTCAGTGATGAGGCCCATTTTCAGTCAATAAGCAGAATTGCCGCATTCGGGCGAATGATAATCCAAGAGTGATTGCCGAAAAACCAATGCACCCACAAAGAGTGACTGTTTGGTGCGATTTATGGGCCGGTGGCATCATGGGACCGTATTTTTTCCTAAATGAGGCCGGTCAGGCAGTTACTGTGAATAGTGTTCGGTATCGTGAGATGAACTTTTCATGACCCGAATTGGAAGATATGGATGTGGACGATATGTGGTTTTAGCAGGATGGTGCCACTTGTCACACAGCACTTGACACCGATTTGACTTCTTTCTTTGGTGTTATTTGAAAGAAAAGGTGTACGTCGATAAGCCAGCAACAATTCAAGAGCTAAAGGATGAGATAATTTGGCACATTAACCGCATAGAACCTCAATTATGCCTCAGCGTCATCGAAAATTTTGACCATCGGATGTAGGTGTGTCGCCGTGGCGGCTATTTGGCCAATAATTTGTTCCATACGTAATTGAGCTATACCAATATTATCATAGTAAAGAGAAATGACAATAATTTCCAAAAAAAATTGTGTTTTATTCAAAATCAACACCGGCCATTAAAACTTTATTTAAAAAACCAAGCTTCGTCATCTATTACTTTCTGTTTTAGAATTTCTTAAAAAATATTGAGCAATCTTTGGCGAAAATTTGAGAAAGTTCAGCAAATTCTCATCGAAATGTTTAATTTTATATTCACAATTTTTGAAAAATTTTCAGAACGCGTTTTTATAATCCAACGAATTTTGGTATACTAAAGCATCTTGAAAATCGCGTTGATTTTTAAAATTTTTGTTTAGTGGTCTTGTACATTTTTTCCATCTAAAAAAATTTAGAGCATTCGTTATATCGAAAAAATGTATAGCACCGTGAACAAAAAAAAAATGATCTAAAATCAACTCGAATTTTTAGTTGCTTTAAAATTATATGCTAAAATTGGATGAGCCATAAAACTGGTTACATAGAATTTTCCTAAAAATACCTTAAGGACATATATGCCTTTAACCAAAGTAGGCTAGTTAAGAAAATTTTAATCGTAAGGAATTTTAAATGAATTTTATGGATTTATTTTCAAAACATCGATTTTTGGTTCGTCACTCCTTTCTGAAGCATAATGCTTCCTAAATCAGAAAAAAACTTACGGAGATATATGACTTTAACTCAAGTAGTCCAGTTGGGGAAACTTAAAACAAAGGAAACTTTAAACGAATTTTGCCGATTTAGGGAGATTATTGCCAAAATCCGTAATCATATCGCAACCGGGATTAGCAATTAGTTACACATCGATTGAATCATAAGAAGCAGAATTGTGAAAAAGGCCTTCAAATGGTCAGATACAAAACGAAATTGAACAAATAACGATGTTGTGCTTAAAGACACAAACAGAGAAGGGCTATAATGACTGGAGAACCAAGCTACAGGGTCCACTTACTGGGGACTTCTTTTTGGGTAAATTATTCAAAAGCAAGTACTCTTGCCGAAGTCCCGCTGAAACAAGGTGGCACTAAATTAATCATTTAATTTTGTTTTTGAATAACTTCTTCTTACTAAATAAAGAAGAAAAAAATATTTTGAGTTATGTAAGTCTTGATTTTGAACTTTATGTGCTCCATTGCTTGTCTGTGTTCACATACGTCAAATTTGCAAAATTTATAAATCTTCCGATAGGATGATTAATTTTGCGACATCTTGTATTGCCCGAGACGCTGACGAGTGTGATGGAAAATGTCAACAAAAAAGGTCTCGCTTCTGTCTTATCAATGAGGGTAATCTCTCAATCGAAACTACATGGATGAGATAAATTCTATAAGGGACTTACTCTTAATGAAAACGTATTTTTATAGTAATTTAGTTCTTCCGCTGACTTCTGATTAGGATGGAGCACCCTATATCAGGGCGAATATGACCAATGAAGGAAATTACGATTGAAACTAATTTACTATTACTATGGAGTGCTGAAAAGTTTATAAATGCAAAAAAAAAAAATGCAAGTGAAAGGTCAACCCCAGGAAACTTCATAAACATTTTTATCTACAATGGAATAGGCAATGACAATCAACATCTAAAGCGACCATAAAAGCAAAGAACCCCATTATGAAAAAGTTGAGTTGATTGTATAAATAGAAGTGCCTTATAAAGGAAGAAAGAAGTTTTGTTAAGCGGAACAATAAAATAACATCGGCAGTCTAATAAATAAAGATGTACTTTTGAGCAAAATAAATAATTAGTAGCTATTGCGTTGCTACTAAAAACAGTTTTAGAAAAATTGCAATGACATTCATGATTCTCGAACAGTTAATTACCTTTGTTGCAGTTCCGTGCGTACAGTGCCCGTGGACGATGACGAGGAGTTGGAAGATGTGTCAGTTGCCGTTGAAGCATTAGAGGATGTCGTCGATTCTGAAGAGGTGGAGCATGTCGAGGATGTCCTAGAGCCTGTTGAACATGCCGACACTGAGCTGTGGCAGGAATCGCGCGCTGTTACTGCCCTGCTGTCATTGCCAGCAAACGTCGATGTTGTATTTGCCATAGCTGCCCTACTAGATGCCAAAGCCGCTTTTAAGAGCTTTGTTTGCGCCAATTGTGCGGCAATGGCATTTGCTATTGTTCTTGTTGCATTGGGCGTCGTTGTCGTTGTCGCCGGTGTAGCTGACATGCAAGTGACAGGTACGCGCGTTAACGTTGCTGCTGTTTCGGTTATTTTTGTTGTTTCTGTTTCTGCTGGTATAGATTTCAACGTTGCTGGTATTTCCTTTTGCTGCGGTTGTACTTGTTGTTGCGATTCTAATTGTGCTTGTAAACTGCCAACGCTAGCATCCCTCAGCACTTGTGGCATGTGTGGCAGTGCTGCCACATCGCCTCCTTTTCCGATTGTAGCACTAATGTATTTTGCCGTTTGTGTCGTGTGGGCTGCAATTGTTGTTTTAGTTGTTGCTGCTGCTGCTGCCATGGAATCCATTGTTTGCATGCCACCCATAGCTGTCACCTGGTTGTCGATGTCACTATTTGTCAATTCCTTTGCGCCCAACCGGCAGGTTATTTCAGCAGTTGGTGTTGTTGTTGGTGCTGTTGCTATTGTCAACTGGTTCGCTTTGGCTACCTCATCGCCAGCAATTGGCTTTAATGTCGCCGCTGTTGTTGATGTGTTGTCCGGTATGCGTGCCAAGGCGGCAATTGCGCCTATTGAAGGTGACTTCGGAAGTGTTGTTGTAGAATGATTCGAGATTGCTGCTTTTGTTGTAGATTGTTCAACCGTTGGCGCATTCAATTTGGATGCTGTCAAATTTGCCTTTGCTTTAATTGCCAACTTGTTGGGTTGCGCATAAATGTCGGTGATGCCAGAGTTAATAGCAACGTTTTTGTTGTTGTTGTTGCTGCTACCAGTAGGCAGCATATTATTGTGTACACTACCACTTTGATGGCCTGTCAAATTCATTAAAGTGGGTGTGATTAACGTATTAGGTGTTGCTGCTGCTGTTGTTGTTGGCGTCGCTACATCCGCTATTGCTTGGCTGCCTGTTCGCATGGGTGGCAAATTAGTTGGCTGTTGTATCGCATAAACGCGCTCAGTGTGATGTGTATGTTGTAGTTGTTGCTCGCTTCGTTGTTGCTGCAATTCGTCTTCCTTGCTCACTGAAATCGGACGACTCTCGAAGCTTTGCAAGCCAGCACAGCCGCTACTACTTAAGGGGTTATATACCTTGTGGTCCGGTGAAATTAGCGAAAGTTGGGTTTTTTTTAAAGATATGTAGCAATAATTTTATTGTATAAAAGTTTTTATTATTGGATATTACAATGTTTAAAGAAAAAAAAGGCTTTGTTTGTGTAAAAATATTTAAAAATGGCGGAGTTATGGCGTTTTCCCCCAAGACCCTTTTTTTGGAAGAGGCTTGCGGTGGACGCAATTCAAGTCCACCAAGTCAACTAAAATCAAAAAATCGAAAAGATTTCATTAGTATAGGGTTATATCTTCTTAGTGAACGATCAATATATTAAATATTTTGATTTTTGTGAAAATAGGAACATGTTTTTAAAAAACTCCACTTCTACAGTCCTAAAATTGGCATTAAAAAATTCATATCTGCAAAATAAAAATTTATACATAAAAAGTTGATCGTTCACTAAGAGGCGACATCAATTACGAACAATTTAAAAAAAAAATTATAAAAATCGGTTGAATACTTTTTTTGCAATCGCGTCCACCGCAAAAGCATTTTTGGAAAAACACGTTTTTGAGATAATCGCGTTTAAAGTTTCAAGCGCCGCATGAGGCCGTACGCTCAGGACGTGACGACGCACAATTTAAAACGCTGTAACTTTCGATCTATTGCTCAGATCTCTATGAAATTTTTGGAAAATGTTCTCAAGGGATTGTACTTTACGATAAAGAAATAAAATTTATTTTGATTTTTTTGAAAAACACAAGGTATATAACCCCTTAAGAATGTTGTAACGCCGACCACACCAGCTGTCGTAGTCGCCCACTTTGAGCCGATTTGAGTGCTGGTTGGCGTTAATGATGCGCCAGATATGTTGTTCATAGCTGTTGTCGTTGTTGTTGTTTTTCTTGCTTTGCTTGTTGCGTCATCCGCTCTATTGCCCAACAAGCTATTAAAGACCGCTTTCGCAGCTGTGGTTGCTCCATTGCGCTGTAACGTGGAGTAATTAGCATCAGCACCGCCAACTCCTGTCTCAGCACCAATCGTCAGTTGCTTCTGCTGCGGTATTAAGGGTCCCACAATAAGCGTATTTTGCGTGATTGGCGGCTCTTCCTCTTCCTCTGCAGTGTAGTCGTGCGCTAACATTAGCGGTGATGTCGTAATATTATTGCTATTACGGCGTTGCGATGGCTTACGTCCAAGCGTGGAAATGGTGCGTGGTGGGGGTAGTGGTGGATAGCGCCCACCCACAATGCCACTTGCACCCGTTGTGCCGCTAAAATGTGGCAGAAAGCTATTGGGTGGCAGTGAGTTGCGTTTGTTGGTGGTGCGCAAGTCCAATGTCATGGGCGGTGAATCGTCGGCGTTCGTATGCAATGGCACACCACTGTTAGGTGTTGTTTTTATTGTAGGTAAAACTTTCGGATAGTTGCGACTTTTAATAACTTGAAGTTGTTTCGCGTGTGTTAGGCGTACACCGGCCAATGCATCTGCAGAAACTTCATCATCGTCGCGACTGGTCACATTTATGTCCTCATCCACGAAACTGGTCACCTTTTCATCGCGCTCAGTTGCACCACAAATATTGCTATAGTATTGCTTCATATCCACCGGGTCAGAATGTGAATGGGCATGCTGTGGCGTTGGTTTGTATACCGGCAACTGGCCCTGTTGTGACAATTCGGCCTCACAAGGCTCGGTGGCAGCTGAGTGTTGGCGCACAAGCGTATAACGCGACGAGTCCAGCGAGTTTTGTGGCGTGAGCAGCTCCTGATCAACCACCTCTACTTCCTGGCAAATGATTATATTGCGCCCATCGGCCTTCAGTTTTAGCACCTCGATGGGTTCTTGTTCTAATATGCTACTGCTACGCGCCTGTGGTGTGGCATCCACTGCAACGCTAACTTTTTGCGGCGCCTTGGGCTATCCGTACCGCCGTCGGCACACGCCTTTACCTCTGCAGCGGCGCCAGCTGCCGCAGACATCCAAGCGCATACCTTTGTGTGTGTATCTACGGTGGAGGTGCTTAGTTGGCGTGTCATTTGAAAGCCGTTGATGGGCGAACGTTCCGTCTTAACTGCTTCGTATGTATTGGATTTGCGCACAATATCCAAAATGTAGCTCTCATCACCATCATTTTGCTTCGAGCACTTGAACTCATCATCGGTCGTGCCATCGTAGCTGAGTATGCCGTCTAGTTTGCGTTGCATATTGTGCACTTTCTTCTTCTTCTGCAGCAGGAAGGTGGAGTAGATGATGACATTGAGCACAATGAAGACAGCAATCAGTCCGATGAACAATTGTATTGTCGTCTCTGATTTGGCAACTTCCTCTTTATTGCCTGCGTTACCAGCAGCACCAGTAGCACTGCCTGCATCATCACCTGCGCCACCGCTACCGCCACCGCCATCACCAAAACCACTTTCATCTTTTGTAATTTCCGTTTTGGGCACACCATAAATTGCATTGCCGCCGCCAGCCAATGCCACGCTAGTGCCAATACCGAGCCCAGTAAAACCACCCAGGCCATTTGTTGCCGCTACACCATCGCCACCGCTACCACCACCAGGGCCTGCAATCATGCCGCCACCCATTACACCCGTTGCTACCATTCTATAGTGTTGTTCATCATCGGCAGTCTTAGTTACGCCAAACGTTGGTGGCGCATTGTACATATTCTCTGCTAACGTATCCATGCCCACAACGCCTCCACCGTTTGCGTTGGCTCCCATTGCTACCACCTAACTTCCAAGGCTCTTGAAGCAGTAGTTTCAGTGTGCGTACCGGATCCTCGGCACCATTATCACGTGTGCCAAATTGACTCATGTGCCCGGTTATTACTTCACTGCCACCACCAATGCCATGCCGCTGCAACGGATATGTGCGGTGCATTGTGGTGGCAGTGCCGTCACGTGGGCGTTGTGATGCAATAGCCCCATTAGCTTTATCGTAGACGGTTGCATGCAAATATGGTTGCCGTTGAATGTTCGCAATTTGATTCAGTTCATCGGGTAGCTCTTTGTTCCAGAAATTCATTTAGATATGCCGGTACTTGTAGCCAATCGATGGTGGTATGCCTGTGAATATATAATGAAGAAATTTTGAGTGTATAGTTATTCAAGCACATATGTATGTATGCACGTTAGGGTGACCACTATTTCTGAAATTTTGTATTTTTCTTAATTATTTATACAAATAAAGCCTATGACATTATAAGTTTCTTACAGACTACAGGCAAGATAAATTTACAGCACCTTAGCAAAATAAGAAACTAAAAGGAATAGTTGAAAATATTAACGAATTCATATTTGTTTAATATAGAACTCTAGATCTTTTTAAATTCATTAACTGTACCTGCAATTGCATTACGTACATATCCTAGCCTCCAACTACTCTTAAAAAACACAAAAACTGATACGCAAAAATAAAAAAGTACAATCTACGGAGCCACTAGCAACATTAAATATAAAAGATAGGGAGAGTACAGATCTCCTAGCATCCAAACACATCTACTAAGTGTGAAATATTGTGTCAATGGAAGATTTAGAGGCTTCATCCTAAGCCTGAAATCCGACATTTTCTTATATGGAGCACCGCAAAAAAATAAAAATAAAAATCGACATAATTCTTGAATCACTTCAAATTTGCACTTTATTACTACTATAATTGATTGAATTCTGAAACTGTATACATACTCGAAATATTTCTTCGTCTTCGCTTATTTATGAAAATTCCTGCTTACAAAAATATATCTAGATAACTTTTAATGTGCGGCGGCCACCGTAGCCGAATGGGTTAGTGCGTGATTACCATTCGGAATTCACAGAGAGGACGTAGGTTCGAATCTCGGTGAAACACCAAAATTAATAAAAACATTTTTCTAATAGCGGTCGCCCGTCGGCAGGCAATGGCAAACCTCTGAGTGTATTTCTGCCATGAAAAAGCTCCTCATAAAAATATCTGCCGTTCGGAGTCGGCTTGAAACTGTGGGTCCCTCCATTTGTGGAACAACATCAAGACGCACACCACAAATAGGAGGAGGAGCACGGCCAAACACCCAAAAAGAGTGTACGCGCCAATTATATATATACGAGTATAATTTTTAATGTAGTTAAGTGGGTTTGGATGTTCAGCATTCGTGCCATCTCTTCGGTGGCCGCACGGCTGGTCTAGTATGGATTATTCTGCCATTCATCGCCATATTTGCTATTCTGCGAGTCCTACTTGAAGCAGTCACATTGCGTTCCATGCGTTAGATCTTTATGTTATAAAAACTCTATGGATGGACAGATAAAAAACGATTTCAAAGTATTTAAAAAGTTCAAACGAATCACCGAATAAGTGAAATAGAGTGCGTCGCAACAAGTAATATACATACAGCCAAGTATTACATAAAGTTAAACTACAGCAAATACTCAGCTCTTGACGATACAAACAACCAAGAGCCCTTTGGCATTCGCTGTAGTAAATATAAATGAGTTTCTCAGAAACATCGGCACATCAAATGTAAACTCGCTCTATATTATAAATAATGTACATAAGAGGACAGTTCAATAAGTACCCACGTTTGATGTCGGAGGGCGATCCTAGGGGAAATTGATGTTAGTATCATGTGCTGCCATCTATCAAACAAATATCAGAGTGATTGATAATTTAGTTTGTATTTGGCATCTATTCGAATAAGACGCGATTCGTGATTTTCGCTGAGATGGAAAAAAAGTATCTTTCGATAATTCGCTTTTTGTTTTTGGATGGGAAGAAATACGAGGAGATAAAAGCAAAGTTGGATGCTGGCTATTGGGACAATTCGCCATCTATGACCACAGTTAGTTATTGATTCAACGAATTTAAAATTGGAAATTATTCAAAAAGTCTACGACATGATTCTCGCTGCTCGAGGACCGAAAGTGCGTGAAATAACAGAGACCAAAGGTGTGTTGACCGGAATGGCAATTAATATTTTATATGATGAGTTGGCGATGGGTGCCGCGATTGCTCACGATGGACAACAAGCAGATGCGGCTGTTAGATTCGAAGTAGTGTTTGGAGCAATTTAAGCCAGATTCGAATAAATTTTTGCATCGGGTTATTACCGTGATGAAACCTGGATTTATCATTACACACCAGAAACTAAGCCCCAATCAAAACAATGGATTTCCCCCGGTGAATCTGCTCTAATGAAGGCGAAGCCAGTCCCATCGGCCGGAAAGATCGACGAAAGGGCGACGCTTTCACAAAGCTCCTTCAATGACCGACCGCATTTGGCGAAAAAGAAGGCGCTGTTTCCCCACGACAACGCACCAGCAGTTTCAATTAGAGTTGTCGTTGCCAAACTGCACCTCGCATTCACCCGATCTAGCCCCCTGTGACTTCTTTTTGTTTCCTGAAATGAAACGAAGAAATCATAGCCGGGACAGGGGCGTATTTGGAGAGCTCGACAAATCCTATTTTTTAGTGTATATTTCTAAAACTTTGGAAAAATGGTGCGATAAAAAAAGACTTTATGGGTGTATATATAAAGGGTGGTTAAGTTTCAAGGGCCGGTGTTGATTTTTAATCAAATATTATTTTTTAGGGAATTATTGTCAGTACTCTTTATTATGATAACATTGGTACGGCTCAACTATGCACAAAACAAAATATCGGCCAAATGACCGCCGCGGCCTTGGCGGCACACCTCCATCCGATGGTCCAAATTTTCGATGACGCTGAGGCATAATTGAGGTCCTCTGCCGTTAATGTGCCGAATTATCTCATCCTTTAGCTCTTGAATTGTTAGATACTGGCTTATCAAAGTACACCCTTTCTTTCAAATAACCCCGAAGAAAGAAGTTCAACGGTGTCATATCACATGATCTTGACGGCCAATTGACATCGCCGCGACGTGAGATTATTCGGCCATCAAATTTTCGTGCAAAAGAGCCATTGTTTCGTTAGCTGTGTGACAAGTGGCACCATCCTGTTGAAACCACATATCATCCACATTCATATTTTCCAATTCGGGCTATGAAAAGGTCATTATCATCTCGCGATAGCGAACACTATTCACAGTAACTGCCTGGCCAATGATGACGCCGACCCATAAACCGCACCAAACAGTCACTATTTTTGAGTGCATTGGTTTTTCGGCAATCACTCTTGGATTATCATTCGTCCAAATGCGGCAATTCTGCTTATTGAAGAATCCACTGAGGTGAAAATGTGCCTCATCCTTGAAGATGATTTTGATTTTGATTTGAACACCCGTTTTCATAATAAGCCTGAATAACTTTAACGCATTGCTCGATTGTGTATCTTTCCATGGTTAAAATTGAATTAGTCTGAAATTGAAAACTGTCAAATGAAATGATGCAGGAAAAAACTTGACGTTTAGGTGTGGCTTACATTCAACATCGGCTTTTGAAATTTAATCACCCTTTATATTAACTTAGAGAAGGGTATCTTCTGTTCCATACAAATTATGGCTATCCTATTGCACATACACATTTATATGTAACGGTAGGTGAAGAAATATAGTGCGAAATAAAGGTGAGTTCACTCATTGGGTTACGTTGTATTGAGTTGCACAACTGAAAGCCTCTTGGAACTCAGCAACTGAGTACTCGAAAATTTAAAGGAGCACAGAGCAGTATTTGCATACGCCAGGCGGGGCATTGCACGAAAAACTTTTGGTGCGTTATTAATTTTTATAGACTGCTTTTGATTATTAAAAAACTATGTATCATATTAATATAATATTATGCTTATTTAATTAATCAGCTAATCAATATTACAGATTTTACAGAAGTTTTAAGGTTAATAGGCTTTAAACAAAGGAAGTACAATTAAACTATTTATAATAAAATGCAAATTATTTATAATAAATATGCAATATAATAAATATGCATTTCAATAGAATATTTTCTGAAAATAAAAAATCTATGTCAACAAATTTAGAGATTTTATCAAACTCAATTAAGGCTCTAGTAATAGCAGCATTTCAGGCACAAAGAGATATTGAGGGACCAACATAGAACCATATCAAAGAAAACACTCTCAAAAAGCGCCAGACAGTGAACGACACCACGCATCAAAGCAAAAATAAAAGACAAAAATAGGTTCAGAAATAATTTAAAGTTGTGCAATGATTGAGCAATTCACAATTTAGTGGCTTTTCGATTGCAAATTCTGAGACATTTTTTTGTTGTATTGCCAAGTAACATGCAAATTTCATGTTGACTGATTGTAGACTCCCCTGTTGTATTCTCTGGCGAATTACATTTTTTATCTTATTGCACCTTGGTCCAGAAGTCCCTTAGTAGTTAACAAGCCAAATAGATTAACAATGGAGACCTAGAATTAGATCTCTCGAAATAGATCTACTTGCAAGAGCAGAAATTATTAATACAATTTTTTTTTATTAAAATGTTCAATTTTATTCAGCTGGTATATTGTCATTTCTCTTAGCATTAAGCCAAAAACGGCGAACCGTTCAAGTGAATTTTTGGAGAAAAATATTACGAACAAAATATATTAATATTAAATGCATTTTCTCTATAAAAATTGTAATTCAGAAGTAAGTAAGAAATATATGCTTCAGTAAGGGGATCCTTAGATTTGCGAGCTAAGGAGAAAAGAGTCCAGCCACAATGAGGAACCTAAAACCCTTCATAAACGCGTCAACAAATGTCGATAAGAAATACTTTAAGAACTTCTTTAGTAAAGCCAAAGAAAGTTCTGGTCAAAGTGGCTACAAAACATTCTCTCTAAAGCCTGATGGCTCCATTCTGAATGAGAGCCTAAACGGCGGATCAAAATCACTTGCCGTGAGAGGCTACATGCGGTCATGGCCGCTTTCTTGTCGAGGTGCGCCGAGGACTGCAGTAGTGCCGTTATTATTATAATGTTATTCCATTCCGTAGGGAACACTCTAAAGGTATATTTCTAGCCACAATAGGCCGGAAGTAGCTTTTAACATAGATAGCAATTATTATTTATTCCTTGGAACATCTGAAAAGTGTACAAGTAATAAGTATTCAAAAATGCACACACAAATTTAGAAGATGCATTGCTTGTCATTGGAGCATAGAGCGCAAGCTAGTCTCTTCCAATGGCTTCTATCACATGCTTTGCTGCTAATTTGACTCCAGAAACCAAATTGCATGCTTTTAGAGCATACCGTCCTCACCCACGTCATCTTTGGGCGACCACGATCTCTTTTCCCTTGTGCATTCCATTCAAAAGCCACTTTTTCTATGTTGCTGTTGTCTTTACGTGATGATAACTGGGCAGAAAATCCGGTAAATTTTTCAGAGTGGCATTTATTTACGAGGACTTTTAGTTTATTGCCGATCATGTCAGTCACTCTCCAAGTTTCTGATCCATTCAAGAAAACAGGTTTGATGCGTGTATTGAAGATTTTGAGTTTACTCTTTCGCGATAGAACATTGGAGTCCCAAATCTTTTTCAATTTCTGCACTTTCACCTTCATCCTTCGCTTTCATACTGCCCAGATAGGTGAATTGCCAACATCAGCGATTGACTCAGTGTTGTCATTAAAGTTTAAGGGTTTAAGTAATTAGGATTTGAAGTGAATCTGACAAATACTTTCGAATTATTCAAAAATTAACAAAGGGCGCTTGGGCGCTTCGGGGCGTTCGTGAGCCGGTAGCTAAACTTTAAATGCATTTTTCTCAAAGCTATGTTTTTTGAACTGGTGATCACCATAACTTAAAAACCTGCTTTTGAAAAACATAAAAAACTCGTGCTTGATAGAAGGCTTATGTTTTTCTCAAAAATTTAGATTTTTGAGGCAATTAATTGTCGGTTTTTTTTCTCAAAAATCTGAAAAATATTTCTTGAGGTCGCCATATTGTTAATTTTAAAAAAAAAGAGCTTCGATCAGGCACAAGATTATCTACTGATAAAACTAATTTCTCTTTTCCGATTGGTTTTAGATGAATTTCCAAAGACTTGTGATCATAACTTTTACAATTGTAATTTTATTTTTTGAAAATTTGTTAAAGTAAAGTCGAAACATGATGTATTAATGCTAGGTTTTTATTTTTGTAAAATAAAGCACCTGACTAACAAAAAAAAATTATTGAAAGTCTTTATTTTTTCGGGCATCTGACTACCCCTAAACGCTTAACTTTTGGAAAGGATTCTATTGAATTCCATCCGGGGATATGCGATCAATTTTCTTTAAGACTTCATCCAGCATTAATTCCAAATTTATTGCCATCCCTTCCTTTGAAACGGACGCTGCCTTCTAAACCTGCAAGATTGATCGGGGTAGATATTTCTATTGGGGAGTAGTCTTTTGGCTACACAACTTCGAAAAACTCTTTACTGAGAAGCTGCTCAACAGAACGTTGAGTAGTGCATCCCTCAGAGGTGGAATATTTGGCTTGGTGTTTGCAAGCCTTTTGATAACAATAGTCGAATAAAAAGTGGAGTAAGGTAAATTGCTCCCATGTGGTCGATACGCCTTATCGTCTCTCTTCCTTCTTCTCATAAAGTAACAACTAAATATGGTTAGCCTCTCACACGCATACTCTAAAGACAAATCATTGGAGACCATGCTCCACGAATTCATGTCAAAGATAGGACGATGAAGATTGGCCTTTAACCTTTCAGGAGCAATTTTTTAGAATTAATAAATTTCTTTGCAGGGTTCAAATCACCCCCAGATGAAGTTTTAAACAATTTTTTGATATGAATCGAATAATGGCGACTTTGCCTGTTACAACAGACACGAATGAACGCGCCTTTTCAACGCTGCGTCGTATTAAGACCTTAGATCGACTATGAAGAGCGATTGTAAACCTTTGAATATACATCGAAAAGTTGTAGTAGATCCTCAAAGAGTTTTAAAGGAATTTTTTTCAGTACCACGAAGAGTCAAAATGCTAGGCGACGTTGAATGATCGTGTTGTTTGACTTGGTCGTACAAACATTTGTTTGTCTTTACTCAAATACTAATAAATGTATATTATATGTTCAATTACTTCTATAAAATCTGATAATAGCTAATGACATAGATCGATTAGATGTGCCGAGAAAACAAATGAGATACGAATAAAGCATGAGAACATTGATGAGTTATTATAAAGCATATTATAATAAATTAATTTCAACCTTTTTTTAATTATTATTTACCTTTATCACCAATCAAGATTCATCCAAAACTGTGAGTTAAGCGTGTACTGTGTCATAAATTTATAAACACAAGCAAAGTTATATCAGACTGCAACAAAAGTTGGAACCCTCCCTAAATCTGAGGGTCTGCGCACGGTACTGCTTGCGATGTATAAATGTATGTTTCTATAGATGAGAAGGAATGCGATATCTTTTGTGCAACAACATATTGGATCAGCAAACCCGAAACTTTTAATAAACCTAAATATTTCCATTGCGCATCTGAGCCAAACTCTAAACTGGTACAATTTTCCAAAATTGACTTTGGCTTTCGCCGCGAATTCTCTTTTAAGAATGAAAACGGATGCCCACAAGGGTTGATTTAGAATTTTGAGAGGGAAAAATTAGCTCAAGCTATATAAAATGAAAGCGGCGATGTTCGATGACACTTGTCTAGTACTTTCCAAGAAATTCGTCCGCAAATGATAGCCTAGTAAGATTATTGTATGTACAAGCCATGAGTTCATTTTTCATTTTCATTTTTCATTAGCTGATTTCTAGAGAACCAAAAAAATATTGAAGAAGTGTTAATGATAGTAATCCTGTATGAATTTTAATCAGAATGCCTTATCCACAACTACCCGAACTTGGCATTCGACATCTGAAGTATTCTTTAACAGCGGCCGCCCTTTAGACTACAGTACACTTTGATATCGGCCAAAATGACTTAACAGGTTAGAACACCTTTTAGGAAGAAGAAGAAATATAAGCCCCTCATAAAATCCATTACTCATTTGGAACAAGAGACATAAACTACAGCGCTAAGTCACAATAAAGAAGAAACTCAAGATATACGGCTGTACGGTGGCAAAATAAGGTTTAAATTTACAATTTATTTCTAACCGGCAAGCGCGTGTGATGGGAGCGAACCACGTTAACTTTATTATTTGTGCGCGTTGTTTAGTCGAGATGGCGCAGTGGATGGGTAAACGACATGCGTTCTTAATTGAAGCAGCCTTGCACTAGGAGGTGTTTCTGCTCACTCGGAATTTGAAAGTTTGGTTGTTTTACATTCGATTTTCATATTTTGCCGTACCTGGAAAGCACAACACTTTTGCAGCAACCTCCCGAAATTTCATGCTGATCGGAGTAAAGAGAAGTGAGTTATAGGAATTTTACTAAAAAGTTACGGTGATATCACTTATAGCCAAAGCGGCCTTGCACTAGCAGGTGTTTCGGTTCACTTGGCATTTTGTAGTTTGGTTTTTTTATGTTCGATTTCTATAATTTTACGCGCCTGGAAAGCGTAATGCTTTTGCAGCAAGCTCACGAAATTTCAGGCTGATCGGAGTAAAGAGAAGTGAGTTATAGGAATTTTACTAAAAACTTATGGTGAGAATCACTGATATCACTTATACCCAAAGCAGCCTTGCACCAGGAAGTGTTTCGGCTCACTTGGCATTTGGCCGTTTGGTTGTTTTTCATTTGATTTCCATAATTTTTCGTGCCGTGAAAGCATTATAGTTTTGCAGTAACCTCCCGAAATTTCAGGCTGATCGGAGTAACCGGAAACGAGTTATAGCAGTTTTACTAAAAAGTTATGGTGATATCACTAATGGCCAAAGAAGGCTTGCACTAGGAGGTGTTTCGGCTCACTCGGCATTTGACAGTTCGGTTGTGTTACATTAGATTTTCATAATTCTTTACGCTTAGAAAGCATAATACTTTTCCAGCAACCTCCCAAAGTTCAGGCTGATCGGAGTAAAGAGAAGTGAGTTATAAGAATTTTACTAAAAAGTTATGGTGATATCACTTATAGACAAAGCGGCCTTGCACCAGGAGGTGTTTCGGCTCACATGGCATTTGGCAGTTTGATTTTTTACATTCGATTTTCATAATTTTTCGTGCCCGGAAAGCATTATAGTTTTGCAGTAACCTCCCGAAATTTCAGGCTGCTCGGAGTAACCGGAAACGAGTTATAGCAGTTTTACTAAAAAGTTCTGGTGATATCACTTATAGCCAAAGCAGCCTTGCACAGTGACAGCTGCGCATGTCATAGAGAATGTGAAGATCCCGATACCCCAATCGATGACGACGGAATTGTAGTTCCGTTACCCGACCATGACGAGGTGAGAATAGCAATATCACGGCTAAAGAACAACAAAGCCGCGGACGCCGACGGACTGCCGGCTGAGCTATTCAAACATGGCGGCGAGGAGCTGGTAAGGTGCATGCATCAGCTTCTATGCAAAATATGGTCGGATGAAAGCATGCCTGCCGATTGGAATTTAAGTGTGCTCTGCCCAATCCATAAGAAGGGCGATCCTGCAATTTGTGCCAATTACCGCGGGATTAGTCTTCTAAATATCGCCTATAAGGTTCTAGCGAGCGTATTGTGTGAAAAGCTGAAGCCCACCGTCAACCAACTGATTGGACCTTATCAGTGTGGCTTCAGACCTGGAAAGTCCACCATTGACCAAATATTCACAATACGCCAAATCTTGGAAAAGACCCATGAAAGGAGAATCGACACACACCATCTTTTCGTCGACTTCAAAGCTGCATTCGACAGTACGGAAAGGAGTTACCTGTATGCCGCTATGTCTGAATTTGGTATCCCCGCAAAACTAATACGGCTATGTAAGATGACGCTGCTCAACACCAGCAGCGCCGTCAGAATTGGGAAGGACCTCTACGAGCCGTTTGATACCAAACGAGGTTTCAGACAGGGTGACTCACTGTCGTGTGACTTCTTTAACCTGATGTTGGAGAGCATCGTACGAGCCGCAGAACTTAATCGCTCAGGCACAATATTTTATAAGAGCGTACAATTGTTGGCGTATGCCGATGATATCGATATCATCGGCCTTAACAACCGCGCTGTTAGTTCTGCCTTCTCCAAACTGGATAAAGAGGCAAAGCGAATGGGTTTGGTGGTGAACGAGGACAAAACGAAGTACCTCCTGTCTTCAAACAAACAGTCGGCGCACTCGCGTATCGGCACCCACGTCACTGTAGACAGTTATAATTTCGAGGTTGCAAAAGACTTAGTTTATTTAGGAACCAGCATTAACACCGATAACAATGTCAGCCTTGAAATCCAACATAGAATCTCTCTTGACAACAAGTGCTACTTTGGACTAAGTAGGCAACTGAGCAGTAAAGTCCTCTCTCGACGAACAAAACTAACACTCTACAAGACTGTCATCATGCCCGACCTGACGAAGGCGCAGAAGCGTGGACGATGACAACATCCGATGAAGCGACGCTTGGAGTGTTCGAGAGAAAGATTCTGCGTAAGATTTTTGGACCTTTGCACGTTGGCAACGGCGAATATCGCAGACGATGGAACGATGAGCTGTATGAGCTTTACGACGACATAGACATAGCGCAGCGAATAAAGATCCAGCGGCTTCGTTGGCTGGGTCATGTCGTCCGAATGGATACAAACGCTCCGGCTTTGAAAGTATTCGATGCGGTACCAGCTGGTGGTAGCAGAGGAAGAGGAAGGCCTCCTCTGTGTTGGAAAGATCAGGTGGAGAAGGACTTGGCTTCACTTGGTGTGTCCAATTGGCGCCGGTTAGCACGAGAAAGAAACGACTGGCGCGCTTTGTTAAGCTCGGCCAAAATCGCGTAAGCGGTTATCGCGCCAATTAAGAAGAAGAAGAAGCCTTGCACCAGGAGGTGTTTCCGCTCACTTGGTGTTTAGGCCACAGCCTAATATTAAATATACTTTTTTTAGCCACCCTAATGGTAACTGCGTCTACCGTTCCGACTGTTGCTAACCACCGTTTCCAGTCGCTGCAACGTGAAGGCCGTTAACCCTGGCATTTCCAGGCCGAACAGTTAAAACGTTTACCGTGTTAAACGTTGTTCGGCGAGGTTACTTTCACTTTAATTTCAATTATAACTTTCACTTCGATTTGTTAAAGGAAAGGATCAGGACGTGTCAGCCAGAGGTAAATAAAATTATATATATTTATATTTTATATTAACAATAAATAACACCGAGTTGTTACATATTGCAATACACATTTTATATCGACATGCATATTAAGATATATACTGCAAAATAAATATTAACGAATATATACTGACACGCCTTTGTGCTTTTCATTTTTTATAAAATACTAGCATTCCCCAGTGGGCTTCGCACCACCATACATAAAATGTTTTTTTATATTGAATCGTCTGGCGTGCTCCCCAATTGGTGTTTTATTGGCTTTTATTATATTATTATTTTGTGGTCATCGGTGGGCATCAGATCGAGTGCCACTTTGAACAATTTCACGAATTCATTGTGTTGATGGAACATTGTTTGCAATTCATTCACGATTAATCTTCTCGTATTTGTCGAAATTGCACAGCGCTGATCTAATTCACGATTCTCATCACCAATAAAATATATTTGCAAAAATTGATGGTCACCATCTGGGAATAGTAGCAAAGACCCAGCTCTATGGTATATTTGACCTTGAATCTGTAAAGTTCGAGAAATATATGTAGATAACGGATCTGATTTTTTAAAAACATCGAACACAGGGACGGCACATAAATTAAATACGATATTGTTTATTCCAAACGAAGTAATAACCTTAAACGTCGGCAAAAATCCATCTCTTATAATATTTGTAGCTCCAAAAGATGTGATTTGAAAGCATGAATTGTATTTTTTAATGTTTAAGAGGAAATGCTTCGACGTTGGTGAATTGCCAAAAACCAATGAATGCAAAGGTTCTGGCGGAAGTTCTAGCACCGGCAATTTGACTTTCCCACCAGCACAGCACATACCAGGCGTTTAGTTTCTGAATTTAATTGCTTTGCAATGTATACATTCTATATTCATTTTGCCAATGTAGGCATGCATGCTGTAATCAATGGTGGCATCGTAATTGAAATACGCGCGGTCCATTTGACGTATATCATAAACGGACGTACGCCCACGACGGTTTCTTGGTGCTTCACTATTAACCGACTGATTTCTCCGTCTGTGTCTTGTTGTCTGTTGTCTTTCCACTTAATTTCGTCGAACACGATTTTCTTCACTTTGTAATCACATAAAATGTCATAACTCAGGAACGGCTGCACCGATTTCAATCAAACTTCGCACAAACCACCTCCTCAAAGATAGAAAAGAACTCTAAAATTTTCGTGTCAATCGGTTCGGCGGTTCTTGAGTTATAAGATTACCAAGGAAATGTAACTTCTTTTTATATATATAGATATCATCGGAGCGACCGTGGAGGCCCCACATTTTTCAAACCGCCCATTGCGTCGCATTCCGATGAGAACATGGTCCTTCGAGCCGGATTTTAATAAAGGATCCATTTAAACAGAGCACCAGCAAGCCAAAGAGCACCAGCAAGCATCAAAAGCACCAGCAAGCTAAAGAGCACCAGCAAGCATCAAAAGCACCAGCAAGCTAAAGAGCACCAGCAAGCATAAAAAGCACCAAGCCATCAGCTAACAATCCGTTCCAGCAAAACCAGGTACGTGGATTTATTGCACACTTTTTTTTTGGTGGAAATAAGCAAATTAAAAAAAAAAAAAAATCAAAAAGGGTCAACGACTCGGTCTGTCCGCAAACAGACAATACAAGCAGAGAACGTAAATTCATAGAGAAGGCGCAGTCCCGGCCCGTTCCTCCTAACAAAATATGGGTAGGAAAGCACAAGTTAACAGTAGGAAATTAATTAATATGGCTGCCGGAGAGAAATGAGAGGGAGAGAGTGATACGCAAGTGTGAAAAAATGTAGTTTACATTAGCTTACATTTGCTTGCGTACAGAACAGATTTGTTCATTTGATATGTCCATATGATTTGTATGCATGTTTACAGATTTGTTCTTTTTGGTTTTTTTATAAAAATTGCGCGTAATTTAGGACATATGTATGTAATTAAGTTATGAAAATTGCGCGAAATTTTATGTATGCATGTTTATATACATATATTAGCAAAGGACATATTTATTTTAGGTTTACATATATGAAAATTGCGCCAAATATTGGAAAAAATGTATGATTGCATTAGATTTGATTTTGATTAGATAAATGTATATACATATGTACATATATGAAAATTGCGCCAAATATTGAAAAGCTCTTATGATTGCTTGTAACCAATTGAACTTGAATGCGCACATTCTCATTATTTTATTTACATATTTATAAAAAACTTTTGAATTTAAAGGATCGGGTGTAGGATAATGCCGTATGGGTAATTTGAAGCCAAGTATAATGATTTATTTAATGAAACTTGGTTGAGATGTAAGGGAGTGGCTCATGAACAACTTTTATATCTTTCAATATTTACACGCATTTTAATACAATACACTTATAAATTGGTACATAATACAACTATGTATGTATGTTGTTCTAAATTTCACTTCAATTCATAAAATATATGGTCACAAACGCATTTTTACTGGTTTTTTACTTGTATTCTAAACAACAATATCCTTTCGCTAAATTACATAATTTTAACAATTAATTACTTGAAAACTATAAATCCCCGGAGGGTGCGGTTTCTTGTTTTATATATGTATATGATTATACTGAATATACCTCAATTTAAATTTTGTAAAAATTAAAATAAAAACTTTAATTAGGCTATGATGATGTCCCACCGAACAAGTGGGCCGAAAAAAAGAAAAAAAAGGAGCTGATGTATCGAGAGCTGCGTGCCTAAGGATAAAGTTATACTTTTTGCGTTTCCTAGGGACGAAGATACCCGTAAGAATTGGGCCTTGGCTTGCAACGTGCAAGTGTCAAGCACTGACAGGGTTTTTATTTGCCAACGCCATTTTGAACCCACATTGGTTACAAAATATAAACTCTTGAAAGGGGCTTTTCCTTGCTTCAATTTAGAGCCAGTAAATAGAAGTCGCTCGCCTAGTGCTGCCTCTGATTGTGCTTGCCCGCCCGTCACTGCAACTTATTGTAGGGTAGTTAAGCAAGTAGAAGAAGATTTAACTCTGGAAGAGTTTGAGAAATATTCGATATTAGAGGAAAACAGGCAGGCTAGTTATAGTTATCAGATCTGCGTGGACTTAGAAACCACAATCACTCGCGAACGGTTTGCTCAGTCTGCTCGCTATTATCAGAGCAACGCGGTCAAATTCAATAAACGTATTGAGGAGCTTGAAAAAGAAAATAATGACCTAAAAAATAAATATTCTGAGTTGTTGAAATGTGCAATAATTGCGGAAGAAAGTTGTAGCAACTTTTGCAAAAATGATCGTCAGTACCAAAAAAGGTTGGTATAATGAGGACGAAAAGACATTGGCTCAAAATTTGAACTATATGTCCACTAAAGCATATACTTTTATGCGTGACGATGTAGGTTTTTGTTTACCACACAAATCATCGCTTTTGCGTTGGCGCCCCATCAGGTATGTTGTTCCAGGTTTCAATGCCAATGTCGTTAACAATTTAAGCAAAATTGCTAGCAAAATGTCCGGCACAGAACGCATATGCATTTTATTATTTTATGAAATTAGCATCAAGCCGGATCTTACTTATAATAAAAGTAGGGATATAATTGATGGGTTTGTGGACCATGGGGAAGGTCAACGTCAAAGCAGAATAGGGAACAAATGTTGTTTTTTTATGGTTAAAGGGTTGTGCTCTAAGTGGAAGTATGTATTTTCCTACTATATTTCCAAAAATGGTTTTAATGGTACAGAGTTACATCAAATTGTAATGAGTAACATTTTATTTTTCAGGGTTTTCTCCGTCTTTCAGATTTTTCTCTATCTTTCAGGTTTTCCTTTTATCTTATTTTTCAGGTAGCACCTGAGCCTAGATTTTTAAACCACTACAATTTTCACTTAATCACGACAATAATTTAATTCGACAGGATTTCCTTACAAAATCAATATATTCGTTCAGCTAAATCAAATGAATATCTGCATATGAAAAATCGTTCATATGGACGTGCAAAAGCAAACACGCATTCACATAAATACATGCCTACAAACTTCCATAGACATACATACATATGAGGCTGCGAGCACTTGCGACAGAAAAAATATTTCGATTTGCTATTGCTGTCGAGAATTGAGAACACATATTTACATACATATATTGATGCATACATATGTACGGAGCCGCGGCCACTCGACTTGACAAAAATTCAAGATTTACCAAATATTGGCAAATAATTCAACGCGAAATATTCCAATATTGACTATTTTCGAATGGTCGCGAAAATTGGCATATGGGCGGCTCGTTTTATGAATGAAAGTACTTTGCTCGTAGAAATATGAGCTCGAATTTTTCAATGAATTTTTTGATGATGAGTTTTTGTTGCACAGTACAATAGTTGAAACTGTTCGGCGCCGCCGCGACTGTTCAGCGCTATGTCAACTAGAATGATGGCCGCTACGCTTGCGCCTAAGACTGCATTTTGTTCTTGTAGTCGCTAGGCTTAGAATTTTAGTTTTGGAAGCATACACATGTAGAGGCATAAAGTAAGTATGTGCGGTTATATTATATGTATATACGAATATTCATTGTTTTGCTTAGAATAGAAACATTTACGTACATATGTACATTGTCCCAACATATGTATTCATATAAGCATATATACATACATATGTTTATGTACGCGAATATCGTTTAGATGAGTTTTTTTGCATATGTTAGGAATATGTTTGCATACGTTTGTCTATTTGCTTTTGAATGTTTTATATGTAGATACATATGAGCTGTGTTTTGAGGCAGGTCAAGATTTTTTTCTGCCCACATGAATATGTATGGTAGATGTTATATCTACATATTTAGTATATGAATATATGTACATACATATGGATATAAAAATTTAAAAAGGACACATATTGTTGAATAATAACCGTTGATGCAAATGAATGGTTTACAAAGCCAATTTTTTATGTGAATATTTTGAAATTATTTTGATAATGCACTTAATATCAATACAATTTAGTTAATTAGATATTTAAAATTTCACATTCATGCATGCATATACTTAGAATTAATTTATTCATCTCACAAGAAATAATCCATTTGCGCATGCAAAATGCCTACGGGAAATAAGCATGAAAAAGAAATGTGATTTTTGCATACATACATACATACATATGTAACTATATTAGAAATATGTTTGCATACGTTTGTCTATTTGCTTTGAATTCTTTATATGCAGATGTGTATGAGAGGTGTATGAGCTGGGTTTTGAGGCAAGTCATGTTTTTTTCTGCCCACATGAATATGGATGGCCACATGAAGATGGAATGGTTTACAAAGTTATTTTTTGTGTTATGATATTTGAATAATTTTGATAATAGACCTAAATTCAATACAATTTAGTAAATTCGATACTTAAAATTTCATATTCATGCATGCACATACTTAGAATTATTATTTATTAGAGAAATATGAAATATAACACTAACTGATAGAGCACTCTAGCTACTTAGGCCTACGGTGCTATTGCGTTACTTAGAATTAATTTATTCATCTCACAAGAAATAATCCATTTGCGCATGCAAAATGCCGACGGCAAAAAAGCATGAAAGAAAAATGTACAAGTCTGCTGTTATTTTCTTTTCCCTAACATCAAATCATGGCATATTACATTTCAATGCAAACGCTATATTTATTTCTGTTGACTACGCTCCGCTATGTTGACTACGCTCCGCTATGTTAACTCTCTTATGTTAATTTCCTACCCTCGTTTTGATGTGTTTTGACATTTAACCTGTCCATTCGTTCCTGCGCCTTCTCTATGAATTTACGTTCTCTGATACAAGTGCGCGCGGTATTTTCAAGCTAATCAACCATCTAACAGCGCGTTGTTGGGAATTTTTCAATTTTTCTCTTATTCCGTTCCTTTTACTTGTACATTCCCGCTGTTAAGTTGAGTACACAACTACACAAGCAACGCCGTAGTAAATTAAAATCGATCCCAGCGGACTTTTTGCTACGGTATATACATACCGCTGATTATTGTGTGGGTGGCGAAATTCTCGTACATAAATATAAATATATTATCTTTTTGGTCAATAAATATATATCTATATATATAAAAATGAAATGATGTTCGTTTGTACGCATTTTTTTGGGCCGATACGAGGCCAATTTTATTCGTTCTTTTTTCATATTATAGGGATCCACTAGGGGAAGGTTTTTAGCAAAAAAAAATTTCTTTTAAATATTTTCTTCATTTAAAAAAAAGAAAAAAATCAAAATATCGTACAAAACAAAACTTGCTCGATTCTTAGATTAAAGTAAGTTTCGAATCGACATTCATTTTATGTGTACAACTTTTTTTGAATTTTTCGTTATTGTATACAGAAATTTCAAATGATTCGAATAAAATTTTTATTTTTTTTTATTTCTTCCATAAAATATTACACCTGTCGTTAGACAATAAGTAATTTGATTTACAAAAAGATGCAATGAGAGTGATATTGAAGGGCCAATGCCCCCAAGCTCATTTTGAAGAAATATATATGTACATATTATTTAAAAACAAGTGGTTAACAAATAATGACATATACGATTAGTTGGCAATTGATTACAAGGATTTTGCAAGATCTGTTGGTCTTTGACGGTTAAGCCGACTTTGGGTCGATTTTTCTTTATTTGGTAGTCTTCTCATCATAGGATTTGTATGCGTTAATAGTCTATTTATGTGTCTTCTGCTAGCGCTTTGTATTGTTTCATCTATAGTATCGATGTCAAGGTCGCGATGAATATCTGCGTTAGGTATGTACCAAGGTGCATTAGTTAAGGTCCTAAGTATTTATGAAAATAATGTTTCAATTCAATTGAGCAATGCTTTCTTTGACCAATTCTGTATGGAAATGAATGCGTTTGCAAACGATGTTTTCGGCTAGGAACAAATGTTGGAATCGAATGAAAAAGGAAAGAAACGCGAAATGATAAAAAAAATTCTTGGAAAATTTAAAATGAATGGTGCTTCATTGGAAAAATTCAAAGGTAATAAGAACATACACAAGATAAAGTTAGAATTCGAATTTTTAGATTTATTTTGTTTATTTCTCATTTTTTCAGAAGTACACCACACAACAACTCATTCCAACTCTGATTTTGAAATCCTGTTGGAATTGGTGATCGATAATTTTGTCACTATAATGGTCAATGGAAATTTGCGTGTATCAGACCCTGCATATTATTTACCATATCAACTTTTTATGGAACATATGGACCAAATGAACACAAAAAAATAATTTAGTTTTGTTTTGATTTTTTGCAACATTTTGGTTTTCAGTTACAATAATACAATAAAAACAATACTGTTTTTTCGTGAACACAAGTGAACACAAAATTCTAAATTTTTTATGTTGTTTGTTTAGAATTTTTTTAGAAAAAAAGTAAACTTTTTGGTTTTGAGGAAATTTGTTTATTGTTGCTATTTGTGAAAGCGTAGATATTTGTAAGTATTTGACTATAATCCTAAAAGTTAATGGAATACCACTATGACACATAGAAAACATTTTTTCAAAGGGGTATTTTTCGAAAATTATAAAAAAAATTGTTTTCAAAAATTTTGAAGAAATAAAGTAAAATAAAAAAATTTCGAAAGCATGAAATTTTTTCAAAACCAAATTTTCCTCAAAAAGATAAAAGAAATTTCTTCGAAGGGGTGTTTTTCTAAAATTACAAAAAAAAATTTCAAAAATGTTAAACAAATAAAATAAAATAAAACTTTTTCAAGGGTATGAAATTGTTTCAAAACAAAATTTTCTGAAAACCAAAAAAAAATTAAAAAAAAAATGGTGTTTTCAAAGCATTTCATATTCCACTATTAATAGAGAATACATCTTTTCGAGGGGGTGTTTTTCAAAGCGGAAAAAAATCTTTTTTAACAAATCAATTTAAACTTTTACAAAAGTATGAAATTTTTTCAAGAACAAAATTTCCTCAAAAACGTTAAATTAAAAAAAAAATGTTTTTTCAAAATATTTAATTTTCAGCAATTAACTGAGAAGAAATTTGTTAGAGCGAAGTGTTTTTCAAAACTTCAAAAAACACTTTTTAACCAAAAAAAAAATAAACCTTTTTTCAAAAAAAGCAGGAATGATAACATTGCCTAACAATTTCTGCACTTTTGCACAGTCTAAAGAGGCATTGATACAGAGTGTATTTCGAAACATAGTTCAACATTACAAAAACCATGATTGACTCAGCGAAAGAGCAATTTTAGCTGGGAAAAATAAGGACGTCAATGATATAAATTCAGCTATTTTAGATTAAATACCTGGTGACATAGTTGCGTATAAGTCAATGGACACTATTACTGATCAAGATGAGGTCGTAAATTATCCAACTGAATTCTCAAACTCACTCGATTTGCCAGGCTTACCACCTCATAATTTACGATTAAAAATCTATGAATAATTTTCTTTGAAATAAGTGAAAAGAAATAACTGAGAGTTTTAAGATAAACACGTTAAATTATTTTAATACTTTATAACAGTGGGTGAACGCAGACTTTTTCTGCCATGTGTACCTACTTGCCTTCTAAACTTCCTACAAAATAATTGTATTCATATGTTACTACATCCATGCACGTTCATACATTCAAGCATACATATACATATGCGCGAGCACAGCGCTCCCTTCTTGCTTCCGTGTACTTTTGTCTTTCACCAGTCGATATTCCTAATATTGTACTTACAAAAACACAATACAGGTATCCCTTGTATAACGCGGTCTTATACAACGTGGTTTCGATATAACGCGATTTGGAAAAATTAGGTTTCAGTACAACGCGAAATTTAGGATTATATAACGCGAAGGGGAAAATACATAATTATAAAATCTGGTAACACTAATTTGCGTACCACATATTTATAATATGTAATGTATTTTTAATGTAAACCGGGAATTACCCTTTTTTGCCTTAGATAGATAGAATAGATATTAATCTAGCACCTTATTACGAAATTGAAAAGGAGCTTAAAAAAACCACCCACCAAAAACTGATAACAGATTTCGCAATTATAAAACCAGTAGAAGAACCGCAAGGTCCCACAACTAGTTTCTTATCCAATAGCGAAAACTATGTTGAAGAAATATTTTCTGATGAAGCTATGGCTCCCCCAAAACGAACACGTGCAAAGATCTTTGAAGACAGTGAAACAGATTAATTACCATATGAAGTTTGAAGAATAACAATAAAGTTTTTAATAAACCTTTAATTTGTTTTAGTTTATTTTTAAATTTTTTGTTTTGTGTTTTTAATTGTATAAGAAAGTCTGAACTTTAGTATTGAGTTGAAATATATGTGCATCTGTTATTTTGTATGTATTTTATTTAAAAAAAACCTATTGGAACATAATCCCCAAATTTATATGAAAACTATGTTTTAGATAACGCGGAATTACATAACGCGCAAGAGGGGGTATTCTACTTTCTAAAAGTGAAAACCTCACTTGGCGGTGGCTTATAGTTTTTAAGTTATTTGAGTTTAAAAATTGTAAAATTGACCAAGAATCCTCCTATTTTGGTTACTACAACCAGCCGAAGTGCTGCCAGACATCGTATAAATAAACAATTTTAGAAGATAATAAATGAATTGAAATACAAAATTTTACAAATTATTTCTATATTATATACGTCTATTCATATATATATATATATATATATATATATATATAGGTATATTTATGGATATATGTATATATTTATATACATATATATATTAATGCTTGATTTTCAGTAAAGTATGTTTGATTGTATGCATTTTGAATATATGATATATATATGATATATATATTTTTAATTTCAAATTTTCACTATATTATTATAAATATATGATATATATATATACATATATATATTTAAAAAAAAAGAAAGAAAAAAAAGCGCCGGAGGCGAAAATTTTTTATTCCAAACTTTCACTATATTATACATATATATATTTAAAAAAAAAGAAAAAAAAAGCGCCGCAGGCGAAAAGTTGGAATAAAAAATAGCGCGATTTTTAATCCCAAATTTTCACTATATTATACATATATATATTTAAAAAAAAGAAAAAAAAAAGCGCCGCAGGCGAAAAATTTGGAATAAAAAATCGTCTATGCTGTCCACAGTATTTTTGCGTAAAACTTTCTTCTGCGTAGGCGGCCTTCGGCCGCACTTCAAAAAAATAACCCTCATCAGTCCAACTCCGGCTAGGCAATCCACAGTATTTTTGCGTAGTACTCCTTTTCGCGTAGGAATTTTACGTGAAGCTGAACTGTATTTCGAAAATCATATCGATATTGTATTTATATATATTTATGAACTCAATATATACACCTTAGAGGTTGTAAACCCCCATTCCCTCATTATTCTAACAAAAAAGAGTGTGGAAATTATGTTCCTATGTTGCTTCGTTTTCAATCGCATTCTATTTTTTTATTATTTTTTGCTTCTGGCAGCACTCCATTCAGCCATGCTTTTCAGTTATTGTAAATTTAGCTGGGGCGTCAAGTGTTTGCAAGTTATAAATGCAATTTAAATTGTTAATTTATGGTATATATCAATAAAAAGAGTTAAAAACGTGTGTGTATGTTAATGTAGTTTGAATATTTATTAAAATAAATGTGATAAGTGCACTTATTGTATCAAAATTTGGTGAAGGTAAAAGACAAACTTTATCAACAAATAACTTAAAAACTATTATTAACAGAATAGTGTTGGTGCTAGTTTTAGCAAAATAAGCACGAAATGAACATCTCCTGTGAATTTCATTGAAAAATTCGTAATATTTCTTTCAAAACAAGTGAGGGGAGAACACATGGAGTCGGAGCCAATATGTCTTCTAACTGTGCGACAGTCGAGAGTTAATGCCACTTCCAGCGAATCACACATTGCTGTCCGCAAAGCCGCATATATGTACCTTATGATCAGAAAGTACCGGGAATGTTTAAATTAAACAAAACAGAGTTAAATTTAAGGCAAATTTATATTATCTCCTTCAAAATTTGACCCGTCTGAAGCAACACACATGTGCCAACGTTTAACCCAGTCCTCCAAACACCCCCGGCAGGCCGATTTGTATTCTCTTTGATCAGTGCGATGGCGCGTTATCATCATGCAAAATCTGAGAATTGTTTGCTCACATTTCCGGGGGTTTCCAACACACAGCTTCCAGAGAACGTTAATGAATAGAGAAGTCTTAATGACTGGAAAGTGTTCATTTTCGAGGGGTACTCGTCTCGCGAAGACAATTTCACCACAGACACATTTTTCAACAAAAATTAACAGTAAGGGGCTGAATTATGTAAATTTAGCAGCAGTCGATAAGGATTTGTTGGTGATTAGAAGCAAAGAATGCTAGGTAGCTTTTTAATATGACCTATATATTTGAATTTCTCCAAATCATCCAAATTATGTACATATGTTATGTCTGTCTGTCTGGTGTCTGTAAAACTTTGTTGAATTCCCTTCAACTGAATCAAAATCCTCTATAGCAAACGCTTCATTACCAGGCGCACAGGAAGATGGCATATGCAAATGTAAATTTGTGAATTTATATACATTTGTGAATTTATATACATTTGCGCATATGTATATGCTGTGTGTATGTGTGCTCACCAGCCACAGCTCAAGATAAAACGGTAAAACTTCGCAAGAAATCCAGCGCGCATTCAAAGGCGCAGCGCACATTCATAGGCACAGCATTGTATGTACAGTAACCTTGACATGTTTACAGGCATCTTCAAATGCTCTGATTTCAGAGTAAGTTTCTAACTGCAGATATATGCATATGTTTTGTGCACTTTTTATCAATTGAAAAACTACATACGTAAAGTAATCTACTAATTAACTATTTGCCTACTATCAGTTAACATAAAATAATTGTTTCCAAATTTTATCTTAGTATTAAAATGTCCGAATCAGACCTTTTTTTTTAAGCTACTTGTTTTCTTCTGCAACTTACTGTATGCTCATGCGCGCACTTGACGCACAGCAGCTGCGGCTGTCGAGCATTTAGAAAGACATATTTACATACATATATTTTTGCATACATATGTACGATGCCGCGGGCACTCTACTTGACAAAAATTGAAGATTTATCAAATATTGGCAAATAATTCTACGCGAAATATTCAAATATTGACTATTTTCGAATTGTCGAGAAAATTGGCATATGGGCGGCTCGTTTTATGAATGAAAGTTCTTGCTCTTAGAACTATGAGCTCGAATTTATCAATGAATTTTGTGAAGATGAGTTTTTGTTGCACAGTACAATAGTTGAAACTGTTCGGCGCCGCCGCGACTGTTCAGCGCTATGGCAACTAGAATGATGGCCGCTACGCCTGCGTCTATGACTGCATTTTGTTCTTGTAGTCGCTAGGCATAGAATTTTAGCTTTGAACGACATACGCATTTTGAGGAATAAAGCGAATGCCCTGTGTGTGCGGTTGTATGTACATGCATATGTGTATATTAATAAGCATTGTTTTGCTTGAATTCAATATTTATATTTGCATATGCCATCTTCCTGTGTGCCTGGTAATGAAAATGTAATGAAGCGTTTTGTATACAGAATTTTTTGATTTGATCGATTGATTGATATATAGATATAGTTAGGGATCAGGTGTGCATATACATACGCACATGCACATGCGTCGATGCATATGCAGTAGAAGTTGTTTTAGCATTTGCAGGAATTCGATCATTCGAATATTTACATCCTAATTATTGCATGAAATATGATAAGGCGATGCTCGTGAGGTAGGTCATGTTGCTTCAGTGCATACATATGCGTGCAACACTATATTAAAGATGCAATAGAACTTAGTTGTCCCATATATGTATGCAAATACGTTTCTTTCAAGTTTTCTTTTATTTATTTTAAATTTTAAAGTTTTGTACTATCTATAAAATGCATACATATATGAATTATTCCCTGTAATATACATAGGTAAATTTAAAAAATTTTCGTTTGGCACAGGACCAAAAAATGCATATTCAAATGCACATAAATATGATAAGGCAATGCGTCGTGAGGTAGGTCATTGTTGCTGCAGTGCATGTGCACATACATACATTTCTAACACTATAAGAATTGAAGATGCAATTGAACTTTTGCACAAATATAACTAACAAAATATATGTATGTATATATACATATATTGATATACATACATATATTCAATGCTCTTTGAATTTTTGTCTAAAATTAATTTCGACTCGAAAAATTAGTAAAAATTTTCATCAAATTTACTAAAACGCACACAACAAAATGTGTGCATTAAAGTTACTTTGATTTTAAATCTTGGATTTTAAATCTTTATTTGGTTGTATTTGTTTGAAAATACAAATTGAATAAATTTTCGTTTACCAAGGGAACATAAAAATGCACAAGCAAATGCCTTGCAAAATGCCGTCGGCATTTGTCAATTTGATTTCATACAGAAACCAAAAACTGAGCAGAGCCAATGTACTTGTACATAATTTACTGTAATCAGGTCTGTTAAGAACTTCCCCGCCTTCGAGTTAAGCGAGGTGAAATAGTGTTCGCGGTTTCACTTCATTTTTGACAATTCACACTATTCGTAGCTCGTGAGAATTCTCTATATTTAACGTTCTCTGCAGCTTCTCTCTAAGGTTTCAAAACGGATAAATAATATTTTCTATTGACTGTCTGGCCCGATGGAAGGTACTCATGGTGGACTATGCCTTGGCAATCGAAGGAAACAGTCAACATCACCTTCCCGGTTCTTTTTGCTCATAGGGTATACATATCCCATCTTTTCACTGACGGACAAGAAGACGGTCGCAGTTGCTGTTTTTTATATGCATACATTTTGCGTTCGTTGAAAGTTTGTATATAATATATTTGTATACATATGCGTGTATGCGCGTTTGGCTTTCTGGATGCATCCATGGATATTAGAATATTTTCTCATCAATATGTGTATGTAAGTAGTTCAGATTTGACTGAAGAGATTAAATATAGGAATGCATATTCATATGATTGCCTTTATGGCTGTTTTAGATATAAATTAATTCAAAAGAAGTATGAATAATGTTATAGAAAATAAATTTCTAAATAACAGGTATTAGAAAAACCTGAATACACTATTTTAAATCAATTCTAATTAAACCAAATATAAAAAATGAAATATCGAACAAAAAACCGCGTACAGGATTTGAACCTGAGTCAAAATTGAGACTATGTACCGCACACACAACACGTCTTTCACGATTGCGCTAATCTATAATCACTAACGAACTTTTCTAAATCACTCATTTATTCGATTCGCAGTTTTATATGCACATATTCTGCGTTAGTTGAAAGTTTGTATGCGTAATTATATGCATACAGTGGCTCACAGCTTATTTCGTGTGCCCGTTTATCAGAATAAAAAAGTTTAATATTTTTGTATAAATTTTATTTAGAAAAAAAAACTTAAACGTACATTCAAAGATAAATTATTTCTTGTTACAAACATACATAAATGAACTTAAATTATTTCTTCTTAAGTAATATATATTATTTACAGCAAAATCAAAATTATAAGTAAATCCACGTCACACCTTATTTCGTGTGCTTAACCAAACTAGAAAAAACATGATTTTTTTTTTTAATTTATTAAGTTTTTACTAATCTAATATTTTGTGGGGTAGCCTTTTTGTTTTAATACAGCTTTTAACCGGGATTGCATGGAGCTAACAAGTTTTCCAGTGTATTCAGGAGATATTTTCTCCCACTCCACTTGCAATGCTGTTTTTAGATCTTGTTTGTTGCTTATGTTATGTTTTCTAATTTTTTGATCCAGAATATTCCATAAATTCTCAATTACATTGAGATCAGGTGATTGTGCTGGCGTTTTTACCACATGAGGGCAATTCCATATAAGCCACCCTTGCACTAATTCCGACTTATGCTTCGGATCATTGTCCTGATAGAACCTGAACCTGTCCCGAATGCCTAATTTTTCAGCACTTTGTAGTAAATTATTTTTTAATAAATTCAAATAAACTGTTTTATCCATAATTTCGTCGATAAAAACCAAGTTTCCGACACTAGCTGTTGACATGCAGCCCCAAACCATTGCATGGCCCCCACCGTGTTTTACTGTACCACGCAGATTCTTCGGGTCCAGCTCCGCGTTGGGCTTACGCCAAACGAAATACTTTCCATCGGAACCAAAGAGGTTGAATTTGCTTTCGTCGGCGAAAATAACGTCATTCCAAAATGTTTGGTCTTTATTAACATGTTTTTTTGCAAACTCCACCCTTAATCTTCTGTTACGCTCATTAACAAACGGTTTGTTTTGAGCTGTACGACCATGGAAATCAGCTTTGCGCAGAATTCTTCTTATTGTTTCAGGATTACATGACTTACCAAGTACTTTTTCAACCTCTTTTGTCAAAGCTGGCGCACTAATTCGTGGGTCTTTTTTAATTTTTCTTAATATCCACCTTTCATCAGCTTCTGTAAAAATTTTGTTTGGAGCTTGGCGGCCTTTGTCAACCACTCTTTTTTCGCGAGAAAAGCGTTGAATAATGTACTGTACTGTGGAAGTACTTAAATTTACAATTTCAGCAATTTTTTTCTGCGACTTTCCATTTTTGTAGTGCGTAATCACTAATTCGCGCCTTTCAATCGACGTACGACGACCCATCACGGTATTTTTAAATTAAGCTGGACAACCGACTACTTTCAATGTGTAAACTAAATAAGGATATAATCTAATATACTATGCAAAACAAATTTCCTATAATTGCTAACCGGTTTACTGGCGCCGATAACGGTAAAAGTGAACACACGAAATAAGCTGTGACGTCAATTTACCTAGTGTTCTGTTTTTGTTGTAAATATTCTACTAAAGCAGAAAAAATTTGAATGCATTTATACATGTTTTTAATTAGAAATAATTTATCTTTGATTGTGCATTTAAATTATTTTTAAAGTAAATCAAATAAAAATAATTTTGCAATTCTTTAGTTTAACATACAGCCACACGAAATAAGCTGTGAGCCACTGTATGTACACATGGCAGAAAAAGTCTGCGTTCACCCACTGTTATAAAGTATTAAAATAATTTAACGTGTTTATCTTAAAACTCTCAGTTATTTCTTTTCACTTATTTCAAAGAAAATTATTCATAGAGGTTATGAACAAAATTTTTTTGGAGTTTGAGCTGCGTCGTGTTCAGATAACGGGATTGTAGTACAGTTACTTAAATAGGCTAAGCAGAAAAAGTGTGCGTTCATTTCGAATAGTGACGATTATTTGCATGGCAATTACGTTAAATTAAATTTTAAATCATTCATGTAGTTGACGCGGTTAAGAACAAATCTAAAGAGGGAAAAATTGGTATTAGAAATACATTTTTTGTTACTATGGACCAAAGGCGAAAAGAAATAGATATTGGTGAAAGGAAAATCATTGTAAGTTTGTGGCAAAATAGTAAGAGCTATCGGGAAATCGCGAAAATTGTTGGGAGGCAATACTCCTCAGTCCAAAGAGTGATAAACAACTTCAAGCAAACGAATTGTTTGGAGTCTAAGCCTCGTTCTGGGCGTCCAAAAAAACTGACGGAAAGAGAAGAACGCAACATAACTATTCTTGTGAATTCTAATCCACGACTAACAGCAAGCCGGATTTCAAAAGACATAGAAGTAAAATACCAAAAGATAGTACATCCAGATACAGTAAGAAAAATTCGAAAAAGAATCGGATTTCACGGCAGAGTGGCCCGAAAAAACCCCTTCATATCGCGAGTAAATCGACTTAAGCGGATGGCTTTCGCCAAGGAATACGTAAACAAGTCACCTGAGTTTTGTAATAGTGTGATTTTTTCAGATGAGGGCAAGTTTTGCATTTTCGGGATAAAAAGTCGTAAAATTATTTGGAGGAAAAACGGAACGGCACCTGGAAAGCAAAATCTGGTACCTACGGTAAAGCATGGGGGAGGAGGTGCCATGATATGGGGGTGTATGGCTAGTTCGGGCGTTGGAAATATGCAGTTTTTTGAGTCGATAATGAACAGACATGATTATCTCGATATTTTAAAAACGAATTTGAGAGAAAGTGCAATCAAACTGGGACTCGGTGAAAGATTTGTTTTCCGACAGGACAACGACCCGAAACACACAGCAGAGATTGTTGGGTTGTGGTTGTTGTATAATGTTCCAAAACAACTTCGCACACCCCCACAATCACCTGACCTTAACCCCTTTGAGCACTTATGGGACGTTCTAGAAAAAAAAAAATACGAGAGCGTACAATAACTAGCAAGGAAATGCTAAAGAACGCGCTAAACGAGGAATGGGAACCCATAAGACCAGAAATAACAGCCAACCTAGTTGGATCAATGAAAAGACGCCTCCTAGAAGTCATAAAAAGCCGGGGATATCCAACTAGCTATTAATTTTAAAACATTTCTATGATCTTAAGCCTTTTATTTTATTATTATTGAAGTGAACGCAAACTTTTTCCGTTTAGTTTAAATGGCCTTTTTAATTTTATGTGATCTCATTTTAAATTTGATTTTGTTATTGGTAGCGAAATATGTGTGATAGTTACGTTTAAGTGAACTTAATAAAACTCATTAAAACAAAATTTTGAAATATTTATTGTTTTGAACTTTTTCTAATGCAAAGAATATTTGCATAGGTGAACGCAGACTTTTTCTACTATGTGTATGTGTGTTTGCGCGTTTGGCTTTCTGGACAGATATTAGAATGATATATTATTTCCTCATCAATATAATTTGGATTTGATGAAATAGATTATAGACATATGTACATATTTTCTGTTTTGATTGATTTATATAAAAATCAGGTCATATCCAGTATGAACTATTTTATACCGAAAAGAAATTTCCATTTATAAAATACAAAAAAAAAAACAGTATTTTAAAGAAATTTTAATTAAAATAAACTCAAAAATTTTACCAAACTTTCCTGGTTTGAATTGTAAAATAAAATGTGCAAGAAAAAAAAATATGACTTCAGGACTTGAACCTGAATTAAATACGTGCCAAAAAACAAAACGAATAACTCCGCCGACTTTAGCTTCTGCACCACAAACTAACTGCCGCACGGCCTTCTTAATCGCAAATTTATTCGCTTCGATTTCCTTAGTAGTGTGCCGAAAAATCTTATGAACTTCCTCAGTAGTATGGTAAACGCAGAAAAAATCTGAATTTCTGTCCTAGCGTGGTAAGTAAATATAGAAACCCTCCACTCGCGTCACTCGCGTGGTAAATATCTGCAATTCGCCACTCGTGAGCAAAGTTGAATTTGAAATGACCTTATTATGAATCTACAAATTAGAACTCGAAAAAAGCTCGTTTAACATTTGCTCCTTCTCATTGCATTAACATTCTCTGGTTATACCCTAGCAAACCTAAGAAGCTACTACAACACCTACAACCTACGAGGGATGCAATTGCATCGACATTCTCAAAAACTTTTAAATTTATTTTATTATCTGTAGGAATATTTGAATTCACTGTTTTGATTTCCCATTATTTTAGCAATTCCCTACCTGAAGTTTGTTGTAGAAAACTAAAGTTGCTAAGAAATGAACAAAAATATTTTTTCTTAATTTCATTGATTATATTCAGTTTATTGAATTTCGCCTTTATACTTATGCACATACAACATAGTCCCAGATATTCCATTAGCATTAATATACGTGTAAAATACACAAATATAATATTACATTACGACAATGCTAATATATTTACATAAATTTTATTTCACTGGTACAAAAACCATATTAGGGAAAAGTGAAATTATTATATTAGCCCCATATAATTATATCTTGGAATTTAACTACAACAATTTGTAAATTTTTTATCACAGTTTTCTAAAACTACAAAACATAATAAATTGCACAACCCTAATGAGAAAAACTGCGAAAGTAAACCACATTATTTTGTACATAAAGGAGAATGTTTGAAAAACGATAACATAATCCGAATTATAGTAACAAACACTTTTGAATATGTAACGCAAAAACTACAGTTAAAGGCCTGCGTCTGTTCGCGGATTTGTGTGTTCATATGGAAGTAAGCCATGTAGTGGATACACCAGTTGGTTGTGGTCGGTAACCGCGCGAGCTTTCCTACCGGGATGCAATTCGTGCGTTACAATTTTCCCCATTTTTCTCTAGGTCAATTAAAGCTTGGATGACACAAACATCTAAAAAGGCACATTCTTACTTTTACAGTCATATTCACGTATTAACATATTTACCTCTTAGCAGCGGCAACGAGGTGATTAAAGATATCCTTCCAGTTGGCGATATCCCAGATAGCTTCAACATGGGATGGTCGTAGTCACTTCAGTTTTTTCTGCGCTGCAGCAAACTGCTCCTTTTCAGCGTTCACAATGGTCACATATGTTGATGATGCCTATAATACACAGAATTAATTATAAAATTCATTAAGCACTAATTATATACATTCATATATTTTAAAATCTCACCTTTAATATAAATAAAAATTTAATTAAAATATAATATTTCGTTCCATGATGATCCAAATGCGAGCTCCATACGTAAATTCTGATGGCGCTCCTTCTTTGCCGTGGTCCAAGGATTTCTTGTGGGTGGTCGATTCACTAAATTGCCGTCATTGGTAACGCGCACCTGTGGAATTTTTACGCACTTGTTATCTAGCCTTTATTCACACGCAAAACCGAAAGGGGCTCCGACTCCATGCAGTATCCCCTCACTTGTTTTGAGAGAAATATTACGAATTTTCCAATGAAATTCACAGGAGATGTTGATTTCGAGCTTATTTTGCTAAAACTAGCACCAACACTATTCAGTTAATAATAGTTTTTAAGTTATTTGTTGATAAAATTTGTCTTTTACCTTCACCAAATTTTGATACAATAAGTGCACTTATCACATTTATTTTAATAAATATTCAAACTACATTAACATACACACACGTTTTTAACTCTTTTTATTGATATATACCATAAATTAACAATTTAAATTGCATTTATAACTTGCAAACACTTGACGCCCCAGCTAAATTTACAATAACTGAAAAGCATGGCTGAATGGAGTGCTGCCAGAAGCAAAAAATAATAAAAAAATAGAATGCGATTGAAAACGAAGCAACATAGGAACATAATTTCCACACTCTTTTTTGTTAGAATAATGAGGGAATGGGGGTTTACAACCTCTAAGGTGTATATATTGAGTTCATAAATATATATAAATACAATATCGATATGATTTTCGAAATACAGTTCAGCTTCACGTAAAATTCCTACGCGAAAAGGAGTACTACGCAAAAATACTGTGGATTGCCTAGCCGGAGTTGGACTGATGAGGGTTATTTTTTTGAAGTGCGGCCGAAGGCCGCCTACGCAGAAGAAAGTTTTACGCAAAAATACTGTGGACAGCATAGACGATTTTTTATTCCAAATTTTTCGCCTGCGGCGCTTTTTTTTTTCTTTTTTTTAAATATATATATGTATAATATAGTGAAAATTTGGGATTAAAAATCGCGCTATTTTTTATTCCAACTTTTCGCCTGCGGCGCTTTTTTTTTCTTTTTTTTTAAATATATATATGTATAATATAGTGAAAGTTTGGAATAAAAAATTTTCGCCTCCGGCGCTTTTTTTTCTTTCTTTTTTTTTAAATATATATATGTATATATATATATCATATATTTATAATAATATAGTGAAAATTTGAAATTAAAAATATATATATCATATATATATCATATATTCAAAATGCATACAATCAAACATACTTTACTGAAAATCAAGCATTAATATATATATGTATATAAATATATACATATATCCATAAATATACCTATATATATAATATATATATGAATAGACGTATATAATATAGAAATAATTTGTAAAATTTTGTATTTCAATTCATTTATTATCTTCTAAAATTGTTTATTTATACGATGTCTGGCAGCACTTCGGCTGGTTGTAGTAACCAAAATAGGAGGATTCTTGGTCAATTTTACAATTTTTAAACTCAAATAACTTAAAAACTATAAGCCACCGCCAAGTGAGGTTTTCACTTTTAGAAAGTAGAATACCCCCTCTACCCCCCCCCCCTTATAACCCCTTTTTTTAAAAGAGGCGGGGGACCAAATGGGTATTTTCCCCCGAAAGGCCAACAAATTGCCACTTAACATATTTAATATAACGCTCGATCTGAAATTTTTTTAGCGCGACGATTTTTGGCTCCGACTCCATGTGTTCTCCCCTCACTTGTTTTGAAAGAAATATTACGAATTTTTCAATGAAATTCACAGGAGATGTTCATTTCGTGCTTATTTTGCTAAAACTAGCACCAACACTATTCTGTTAATAATAGTTTTTAAGTTATTTGTTGATAAAGTTTGTCTTTTACCTTCACCAAATTTTGATACAATAAGTGCACTTATCACATTTATTTTAATAAATATTCAAACTACATTAACATACACACACGTTTTTAACTCTTTTTATTGATATATACCATAAATTAACAATTTAAATTGCATTTTTAAGTTGCTAACTCCAAATATGCCAGCTAAATTTACAATAACTGAAAAGCATGGCTGAATGGAGTGCTGCCAGAAGCAAAAAATAAAAAAAATTATAGAATGCGATTGAAAACGAAGCAACATAGGAACATAATTTCCACACACTCTTTTCTGTTAGAATAATGAAGGAATGGGGGTTTACAACCTCTAAGATGTATATATTGAGTTCATAAATACAATATCGCAGGCGAAAATTTGGAATTAAAAATCGCGCGATTTTTTATTCCAAATTTTCGCCTGCGGCGCTTTTTTTTTCTTTTTTTTTTAAATATATATATGTATAATATAGTGAAAATTTGGAATTAAAAATCGCGCGATTTTTTATTCCAAATTTTCGCCTGCGGCGCTTTTTCTTTTTCTTTTTTTTAAATATATATATGTATATATATATATCATATATTCATAATAAAGTGAAAATTTGGAATTAAAAATCGCGCGATTTTTTATTCCAAATTTTCGCCTGCGGCGCTTTTTTTTTCTTTTTTTTTTAAATGTATATATGTATAATATAGTGAAAATTTGGATTAAAAATCGCGCGATTTTTATTCCAAATTTTCGCCTGCGTCGCTTTTTTTTCTTTTTTTTTAAATATATATATGTATATATATATATCATATATTCATAATATAGGGAAAATTTGGAATTAAAAATATATATATCATATATTCAAAATGCATACAATCAAACATACTTTACTGAAAATCAAGCATTAATATATATATGTATATAAATATATACATATATCCATAAATATACCTATATATATATATATATATATATATATATATATATATATATATATATATATATGAATAGACGTATATAATATAGAAATAATTTGTAAAATTTTGTATTTCTAGTCATTTATTATCTTCTAAAATTGTTTATTTATACGATGTCTGGCAGCACTTCGGCTGGTTGTAGTAACCAAAATAGGAGGATTCTTGGTCAATTTTACAATTTTTAAACTCAAATAACTTAAAAACTATAAGCCTCCGGTAGGTTCTGTTTTCAGTTTTAAGATGGGGATACACCCCTCTACCCCCCTTATACCCCTTTTTTTAAAAGGGGCGGGAGAACAAATGGGTATTTTCCCCGATTTTTCCCTGGGCAGAGGAACGTCAAGTTCTAACACTACTCACTCACATTTGTCACTTATTATTTTTTTATCACATATATTAATTTTTATTTTTTCTTTTCACGACTTCTCAGAACATTTACTTATAACTATGCATTTTGATCAATATTTATTTAATTTTATTATATTAAATTAAATGCAAAGCTTCTATTTTGTTACTTTCACTACAACTAAATACTTTTCATACGATAAATGCATGTGTAAACGATCGAAAATGACGCATATTATTTTTGTTTTACCTTTGATGTGAGTGACTTCAAACTTTGTGCAAACGTGTTTTCAATCCAGCTGATTATATGAATATAAATTCGGCAGCTGCCTCCATGGGCCTCAAATTCTCTCACCGCTTCATCAAAATCTTCCTTGGCTTTAGCTGCCTTTGCTTCCCATTCCGACTTGTCCTTCATTGAACGCCATAACTCTCCACCTTTTTTCGCCACTTCGGTTACTTTAATGCCTGGATTTTCGCGCTTAATCTGCTCGCGTGCAGCGTTGAGCCACAACATATATGCGGAAAGAGGACGCTTTGGTTTGTCAGACATTTCAATTTTTTCTTGCGTTCGCGAGTTTATATGGAAAATATAATTGAAATTACTAAATTTCGTCTTAAAATTTGCACATTGTTAAGCACTTTTAATTATTTAAAGTCACACTATTTCTCACTTATTATTCTTTTGACGAATTTATTATTTTCACTCACGTTTGTCACAAACAAAAAAAACCCGTAGCCGACGCCCCGTATACACATGTGAAAATGTGAAAAGGAAATGGGTCGAGGTCAGCCATTAAGGAAATTAGGGATTAAGAAACAAAAACAAAAATACCCTACAGGAATGATATAAATGGGTTCCACATTCCAGGGATAGTTTGCGTAAAGTAACGCAAACTATTAGTTTTTTCTAACATCATGCACGTACATATGTATGCAAATGCTATACAAAATTATATTTATATATACATACATATAATTTTTTTGCTTATCATTTTGTTCTTATTATAGACAAAATATAATAAGAACAAAAGGGAAAAAATATATATCACGCACACCACGGCAGGACACCTTGTACTTGGTTACGATCCACACATAGCCAAGACACGATCCTTCTATGCGGCGAATATTGCAGTGACCATTAGTATGTACCCACCCTCTCGCGGTGAACATACATATTAAAATCACATTAATTTGCGATTGTACCCAATTAGGTACATTTTTATTTTTTTTGGGTGGCAGGGTGTCTCATAAGGCTATGAAAATTTCTTCTGGCCAAATAACAAAAAAAAACTAAAATGCCTAGTGCATATTTAGTTAACAAAAAATATATATATTATTTTATTTTGTCCTCTCCTTCGCTGTGATCAGCACTGCACTGACCAGCCAAATGCACCACTACCAATATAATACACTAAAGCTAATTATAAAGCCGTGTATACATTACAAATTTTCGTTTTAAAAAAAAAAACAACTAATTAAAAATATTTCGCCACCCTCCGATTACGATAATATGACTCGCTACAGCGTTATGAAGAAAAGGGCTAGTCGCTACCCCCAACGATACCCGACAGCGTGCCGTTTGTGTGACGCAATCCACCCAATACGCCTCTGCCCCGTCTTCCGGGGAAACAGCCCGATTGAGCGGCTTCGGGAAGCGCTTCTGGGCCACTATTGCGCCAACTGCTTATCTATGGCCCACAAGTCGCGCAATTGCACAAGCGAGAGAAGGTGCAGACGATGCGGCGATCACCATCACACTATGCTGCATATTCCGGAGGAACGACGCTCGTGGAGCCAGCAAGTCGCTGAGGAAGACAGCGACGCGGTGTCAGTTAATGCGTCGGACGATTTCTCGGAGACATCGATTCCCGATCAAACCACGGCTGGAGCGGAAACTAGGCCTTTTCGGCCAGTTGTGGCCGCAGCGGGAACCAGGCCTTTCCGTACTACCATAGACAGGGGATCGGAGACCAGGCCTCTTCGACCCCAACTACAGCACGAACGTCGGCGCGAGCGTGAAGCGGAAACAAGGCCTTTCCATACCAGGGTAAACAGGAGATCGGAGACCAGGCCTATTCGACCCCAGCTATAGCACGAACGTCGGCGCGAGCGTGGAGCGGAAACTAGGCCTTTTCCACCACGCACGCGAACGACGTTAGTGCGCCAACGTCCAAGACGCAATGCTCGACTGGCGACTAGACCTCGCCAGCGAGCATTACCACCCGCATTCCGCGCAGGCGATCTCATTCCGGGACAGGCGCTACCCCCAGTGGCGACGATCATGCCGACCGCCGTCATTAAAATCGAGGCTGGGGGACGCCTTCACTTGGTGCGCGCCCTCATCGTCGCGTGCCTACCTGTTACAATCATCGCAAGCGGCTCGCAAGGGACCTAGGTTTATTAAGTACCCAGGTAGGAGGCCAAAGGGATGCGTGATAACGATTCGCGGAAGGAACGGCAATATGAAGCGCGTTGTCACACATGCTGCGGTGGTACCGGGATTCCAGCGCGTCACCCCCTTCCGAAGCGTCGACCCGGGTATAGCGGCGCCTTACGTGCACATGAGACTGGCGGACTCCAAATTCTTTGAATCCACTCCTATCCGCCTAGTGACAGGAGCGGAACTTTACTCCAGCGTGATGACACAGGAGACCCTACCCCGCTCTCTCAGCGCCATAATGGCGCAGAGTTCTATATTTGGCTGGGTACTGTCCGGGGTCTGCCCGTTAAACTAAACATTTTTTATTTTGTATAATACAAATTACAAATCAATAAATTTGAAATAATAAAATTTACTTCTTTTCGTGTGCAATAATAAATCCACGTACATAAAATTTCATCTTTACAGCATTTCAGACGGCACCAGCAGCCTCCGATGTCTCACCAATATACCGAACGTTGGCCGACACCTCCGTCCTAAAACAATCATTGCTTATCACAAGGGGGCCGGCATGTTTAGGCCACACCTTAATATTAAATATACATTTTTTAGCCACCCTAATGGTAACTGCGCCTACCGTTCCGACTGTTGCTAACCACCGTTTCCAGTCGCTGCAAGGTGAAGACCGTTAACCCTGGCATTTCCCCGCCGAACAGTTAAAACGTTTACCGTGTTAAACGTTGTTCGGCGAGGTTACTTTCACTTTAATTTCAATTATAACTTTCACTTCGATTTGTTAAAGGAAAGGATCAGGATGTGTCAGCTAGAGGTAAATAAAATTATATATATTTATATTTTATATTAACAATAAATAACACCGAGTTGTTACATATTGCAATACACATTTTATATCGACATGCATATTAAGATATATACTGCAAAATAAATATTAACGAATATATACTGACACGCCTTTGTGCTTTTCATTTTTTATAAAATATATCATCGGAGCGACCGTGGAGGCCCCACATTTTTCAAACCGCCCATTGCGTCGCATTCCCTTGAGAACACTTGGCATTTGACAGTTTGGTTCTTTTAAATTTGATTTCCACAATTTTCCGTGCCCATAAAGCATTATAGTTCTGCAGCAACCTCCCGAGATTTCAGGCTGATCAGAGTAAAGAGTAGTGAGTTATAGGAATTTTACTAAAATGTTATGGTAATATCACTTATAGCCAAAGCAGCCGTGCACTAGGAGGTGTTTCGGTTCACTCGGCACTTGACAGTTTGGTTGTTTTACATTCGATTTCCATAATTTTCTGTGCCCAGAAAGCATTATAGTTCTGCAGCAACTTCCCGAAATTTCAGGCTGCTCGGAGTAACCGGAAACGAGTTATAGCAGTTTTACTAAAAAGTTATGGTGATATCACTTATAGCCAAAGCAGCCTTGCACTAGGAGGTTCTGCAGCAACCTCCCGAAATTTCAGGCTGCTCCGAGTAACCGGAAACGAGTTATAGCAGTTTTACTAAAAAGTTATGGTGATATCACTTATAGCCAAAGCAGCCTTGCACTAGGAGGTTTTTCGGCTCACTCGGAATTTGACAGTTTGGTTGTTTTACATTCGATTTTCATAATTTTTCGTGCCTAGAAAGCACAATACCTTTACAGCAACCTCCCGAAATTTCACGCTGATCGGAGTAAAGAGAAGTGAGTTATAGGAATTTTACTAAAACGTTATGGTGATATCACTTAGAGCAAAAGCAGCCTTGGACTAGGAGGTTTTTCGGCACACTCGGAATTAGACAGTTTGGTTGTTTTACATTCGATTTTCATAAGTTTTCGTGGCTGGAAAGCACAATACCTTAGCAGCAACCTCCCGAAATGTCACGCTGATCGGAGTAAAGAGAAGTGAGTTATAGGAATTTTACTAAAAAGTTATGGTGATATCACTTATAGCCAGAGCAGCCTTGGACTAGGAGGGTTTTCGGCTCACTCGGAATTTGACAGTTTGGTTGTTTTACATTCGATTTTCATAATTTTTCGTGCCTAGAAAGCACAATACCTTAGCAGCAACCTCCCGAAATTTCACGCTGATCGGAGTAAAGAAGAGAGAGTTATAGGAATTTTACTAAACAGTTATGGTGATATCACTTATAGCCAAAGCAGCCTTGCACTAGGAGGTTTTTCGGCTCACTCGGAATTTGACAGTTTGGTTGTTTTGCATTCGATTTTCATAATTTTTCGTGCCTAGAAAGCACAATACCTTTGCAGCAACCTCCCGAAATGTCACGCTGATCGGAGTAAAGAGAAGTGAGTTATAGGAATTTTACTAAAAAGTTATGGTGATATCACTTATAGCCAAAGCAGCCTTGCACTAGGAGGTTTTTCGGTTCACTCGGAATTTGACAGTTTGGTTGTTTTGCATTCGATTTTCATAATTTTTCGTGCCTAGAAAGCACAATACCTTTGCAGCAACCTCCCGAAATGTCACGCTGATCGGAGTAAAGAGAAGTGAGTTATAGGAATTTTACTAAAAAGTTTTGGTGATATCACTTATAGCCAAAGCAGCCTTGGACTAGGAGGTTTTTCGGCTCACTCGGAATTTGACAGTTTGGTTGTTTTACATTCGATTTTCATAATTCTTCGTGCCTAGAAAGCACAATACCTTTGCAGCAACCTCCCGAAATTTCACGCTTATCCGAGTAAAGAGAAGTGTGTTATAGGAATTTAACTAAAAAGTTATGGTGATATCACTTATAGCCAAAGCAGCCTTGGGCTAGGAGGTTTTTCGGCTCACTCGGAATTTGACAGTTTGGTTGTTTTACATTCGATTTTCATAATTTTTCGTGGCAGGCAAGCACAATACCTTTGCAGCAACCTCCCGAAATTTCACGCTGATCGGAGTAAAGAAAAGTGAGTTATAGGAATTTTACTAAAAAGTTATGGTGATATCACTTATAGCCAGAGCAGCCTTGGACTAGGAGGGTTTTCGGCTCACTCGGAATTTGACAGTTTGGTTGTTTTACATTCGATTTTCATAATTTTTCGTGCCTAGAAAGCACAATACCTTAGCAGCAACCTCCCGAAATTTCACGCTGATCGGAGTAAAGAAAAGAGAGTTATAGGAATTTTACTAAAAAGTTATGGTGATATCACTTATAGCCAAAGCAGCCTTGGACTAGGAGGTTTTTCGGTTCACTCGGAATTTGACAGTTTGGTTGTTTTGCATTCGATTTTCATAATTTTTCGTGCCTAGAAAGCACAATACCTTTGCAGCAACCTCCCAAATGTCACGCTGATCGGAGTAGAGAGAAGTGAGTTATAGGAATTTTACTAAAAAGTTATGGTGATATCACTTATAGCCAAAGCAGCCTTGGACTAGGAGGTTTTTCGGCTCACTCGGAATTTGACAGTTTGGTTGTTTTACATTCGATTTTCATAATTTTTCGTGCCTAGAAAGCACAATACCTTTACAGCAACCTCCCGAAATTTCACGCTGATCGGAGTAAAGAGAAGTGAGTTATAGGAATTTTACTAAAACGTTATGGTGATATCACTTAGAGCAAAAGCAGCCTTGCACTAGGAGGTGTTTCGGCTCACTCGGCATTTGACAGTTCGGTTGTGTTACATTAGATTTTCATAATTCTTTACGCTTAGAAAGCATAATACTTTTCCAGCAACCTCCCAAAGTTCAGGCTGGTCGGAGTAAAGAGAAGTGAGTTATAAGAATTTTACTAAAAAGTTATGGTGATATCACTTATAGACAAAGCGGCCTTGCACCAGGAGGTGTTTCGGCTCACATGGCATTTGGCAGTTTGATTTTTTACATTCGATTTTCATAATTTTTCGTGCCCGGAAAGCATTATAGTTTTGCAGTAACCTCCCGAAATTTCAGGCTGCTCGGAGTAACCGGAAACGAGTTATAGCAGTTTCACTAAAAAGTTCTGGTGATATCACTTATAGCCAAAGCAGCCTTGCACAGTGACAGCTGCGCATGTCATAGAGAATGTGAAGATCCCGATACCCCAATCGATGACGACGGAATTGTAGTTCCGTTACCCGACCATGACGAGGTGAGAATAGCAATATCACGGCTAAAGAACAACAAAGCCGCGGGCGCCGACGGACTGCCGGCTGAGCTATTCAAACATGGCGGCGAGGAGCTGGTAAGGTGCATGCATCAGCTTCTATGCAAAATATGGTCGGATGAAAGCATGCCTGCCGATTGGAATTTAAGTGTGCTCTGCCCAATCCATAAGAAGGGCGATCCTGCAATTTGTGCCAATTACCGCGGGATTAGTCTTCTAAATATCGCCTATAAGGTTCTAGCGAGCGTATTGTGTGAAAAGCTGAAGCCCACCGTCAACCAACTGATTGGACCTTATCAGTGTGGCTTCAGACCTGGAAAGTCCACCATTGACCAAATATTCACAATACGCCAAATCTTGGAAAAGACCCATGAAAGGAGAATCGACACACACCATCTTTTCGTCGACTTCAAAGCTGCATTCGACAGTACGGAAAGGAGTTACCTGTATGCCGCTATGTCTGAATTTGGTATCCCCGCAAAACTAATACGGCTATGTAAGATGACGCTGCTCAACACCAGCAGCGCCGTCAGAATTGGGAAGGACCTCTACGAGCCGTTTGATACCAAACGAGGTTTCAGACAGGGTGACTCACTGTCGTGTGACTTCTTTAACCTGATGTTGGAGAGCATCGTACGAGCCGCAGAACTTAATCGCTCAGGCACAATATTTTATAAGAGCGTACAATTGTTGGCGTATGCCGATGATATCGATATCATCGGCCTTAACAACCGCGCTGTTAGTTCTGCCTTCTCCAAACTGGATAAAGAGGCAAAGCGAATGGGTTTGGTGGTGAACGAGGACAAAACGAAGTACCTCCTGTCTTCAAACAAACAGTCGGCGCACTCGCGTATCGGCACCCACGTCACTGTAGACAGTTATAATTTCGAGGTTGCAAAAGACTTCGTTTATTTAGGAACCAGCATTAACACCGATAACAATGTCAGCCTTGAAATCCAACATAGAATCTCTCTTGACAACAAGTGCTACTTTGGACTAAGTAGGCAACTGAGCAGTAAAGTCCTCTCTCGACGAACAAAACTAACACTCTACAAGACTGTCATCATGCCCGACCTGACGAAGGCGCAGAAGCGTGGACGATGACAACATCCGATGAAGCGACGCTTGGAGTGTTCGAGAGAAAGATTCTGCGTAAGATTTTTGGACCTTTGCACGTTGGCAACGGCGAATATCGCAGACGATGGAACGATGAGCTGTATGAGCTTTACGACGACATAGACATAGCGCAGCGAATAAAGATCCAGCGGCTTCGTTGGCTGGGTCATGTCGTCCGAATGGATACAAACGCTCCGGCTTTGAAAGTATTCGATGCGGTACCAGCTGGTGGTAGCAGAGGAAGAGGAAGGCCTCCTCTGTGTTGGAAAGATCAGGTGGAGAAGGACTTGGCTTCACTTGGTGTGTCCAATTGGCGCCGGTTAGCACGAGAAAGAAACGACTGGCGCGCTTTGTTAAGCTCGGCCAAAATCGCGTAAGCGGTTATCGCGCCAATTAAGAAGAAGAAGAAGCCTTGCACCAGGAGGTGTTTCCGCTCACTTGGTGTTTAGGCCACAGCCTAATATTAAATATACTTTTTTTAGCCACCCTAATGGTAACTGCGTCTACCGTTCCGACTGTTGCTAACCACCGTTTCCAGTCGCTGCAACGTGAAGGCCGTTAACCCTGGCATTTCCAGGCCGAACAGTTAAAACGTTTACCGTGTTAAACGTTGTTCGGCGAGGTTACTTTCACTTTAATTTCAATTATAACTTTCACTTCGATTTGTTAAAGGAAAGGATCAGGACGTGTCAGCCAGAGGTAAATAAAATTATATATATTTATATTTTATATTAACAATAAATAACACCGAGTTGTTACATATTGCAATACACATTTTATATCGACATGCATATTAAGATATATACTGCAAAATAAATATTAACGAATATATACTGACACGCCTTTGTGCTTTTCATTTTTTATAAAATACTAGCATTCCCCAGTGGGCTTCGCACCACCATACATAAAATGTTTTTTTATATTGAATCGTCTGGCGTGCTCCCCAATTGGTGTTTTATTGGCTTTTATTATATTATTATTTTGTGGTCATCGGTGGGCATCAGATCGAGTGCCACTTTGAACAATTTCACGAATTCATTGTGTTGATGGAACATTGTTTGCAATTCATTCACGATTAATCTTCTCGTATTTGTCGAAATTGCACAGCGCTGATCTAATTCACGATTCTCATCACCAATAAAATATATTTGCAAAAATTGATGGTCACCATCTGGGAATAGTAGCAAAGACCCAGCTCTATGGTATATTTGACCTTGAATCTGTAAAGTTCGAGAAATATATGTAGATAACGGATCTGATTTTTTAAAAACATCGAACACAGGGACGGCACATAAATTAAATACGATATTGTTTATTCCAAACGAAGTAATAACCTTAAACGTCGGCAAAAATCCATCTCTTATAATATTTGTAGCTCCAAAAGATGTGATTTGAAAGCATGAATTGTATTTTTTAATGTTTAAGAGGAAATGCTTCGACGTTGGTGAATTGCCAAAAACCAATGAATGCAAAGGTTCTGGCGGAAGTTCTAGCACCGGCAATTTGACTTTCCCACCAGCACAGCACATACCAGGCGTTTAGTTTCTGAATTTAATTGCTTTGCAATGTATACATTCTATATTCATTTTGCCAATGTAGGCATGCATGCTGTAATCAATGGTGGCATCGTAATTGAAATACGCGCGGTCCATTTGACGTATATCATAAACGGACGTACGCCCACGACGGTTTCTTGGTGCTTCACTATTAACCGACTGATTTCTCCGTCTGTGTCTTGTTGTCTGTTGTCTTTCCACTTAATTTCGTCGAACACGATTTTCTTCACTTTGTAATCACATAAAATGTCATAACTCAGGAACGGCTGCACCGATTTCAATCAAACTTCGCACAAACCACCTCCTCAAAGATAGAAAAGAACTCTAAAATTTTCGTGTCAATCGGTTCGGCGGTTCTTGAGTTATAAGATTACCAAGGAAATGTAACTTCTTTTTATATATATAGATATCATCGGAGCGACCGTGGAGGCCCCACATTTTTCAAACCGCCCATTGCGTCGCATTCCGATGAGAACATGGTCCTTCGAGCCGGATTTTAATAAAGGATCCATTTAAACAGAGCACCAGCAAGCCAAAGAGCACCAGCAAGCATCAAAAGCACCAGCAAGCTAAAGAGCACCAGCAAGCATCAAAAGCACCAGCAAGCTAAAGAGCACCAGCAAGCATAAAAAGCACCAAGCCATCAGCTAACAATCCGTTCCAGCAAAACCAGGTACGTGGATTTATTGCACACTTTTTTTTTGGTGGAAATAAGCAAATTAAAAAAAAAAAAAAATCAAAAAGGGTCAACGACTCGGTCTGTCCGCAAACAGACAATACAAGTGCGCGCGGTATTTTCAAGCTAATCAACCATCTAACAGCGCGTTGTTGGGAATTTTTCAATTTTTCTCTTATTCCGTTCCTTTTACTTGTACATTCCCGCTGTTAAGTTGAGTACACAACTACACAAGCAACGCCGTAGTAAATTAAAATCGATCCCAGCGCACTTTTTGCTACGGTATATACATACCGCTGATTATTGTGTGGGTGGCGAAATTCTCGTACATAAATATAAATATATTATCTTTTTGGTCAATAAATATATATCTATATATATAAAAATGAAATGATGTTCGTTTGTACGCATTTTTTTGGGCCGATACGAGGCCAATTTTATTCGTTCTTTTTTCATATTATAGGGATCCACTAGGGGAAGGTTTTTAGCAAAAAAAAATTTCTTTTAAATATTTTCTTCATTTAAAAAAAAGAAAAAAATCAAAATATCGTACAAAACAAAACTTGCTCGATTCTTAGATTAAAGTAAGTTTCGAATCGACATTCATTTTATGTGTACAACTTTTTTTGAATTTTTCGTTATTGTATACAGAAATTTCAAATGATTCGAATAAAATTTTTATTTTTTTTTATTTCTTCCATAAAATATTACACCTGTCGTTAGACAATAAGTAATTTGATTTACAAAAAGATGCAATGAGAGTGATATTGAAGGGCCAATGCCCCCAAGCTCATTTTGAAGAAATATATATGTACATATTATTTAAAAACAAGTGGTTAACAAATAATGACATATACGATTAGTTGGCAATTGATTACAAGGATTTTGCAAGATCTGTTGGTCTTTGACGGTTAAGCCGACTTTGGGTCGATTTTTCTTTATTTGGTAGTCTTCTCATCATAGGATTTGTATGCGTTAATAGTCTATTTATGTGTCTTCTGCTAGCGCTTTGTATTGTTTCATCTATAGTATCGATGTCAAGGTCGCGATGAATATCTGCGTTAGGTATGTACCAAGGTGCATTAGTTAAGGTCCTAAGTATTTATGAAAATAATGTTTCAATTCAATTGAGCAATGCTTTCTTTGACCAATTCTGTATGGAAATGAATGCGTTTGCAAACGATGTTTTCGGCTAGGAACAAATGTTGGAATCGAATGAAAAAGGAAAGAAACGCGAAATGATAAAAAAAATTCTTGGAAAATTTAAAATGAATGGTGCTTCATTGGAAAAATTCAAAGGTAATAAGAACATACACAAGATAAAGTTAGAATTCGAATTTTTAGATTTATTTTGTTTATTTCTCATTTTTTCAGAAGTACACCACACAACAACTCATTCCAACTCTGATTTTGAAATCCTGTTGGAATTGGTGATCGATAATTTTGTCACTATAATGGTCAATGGAAATTTGCGTGTATCAGACCCTGCATATTATTTACCATATCAACTTTTTATGGAACATATGGACCAAATGAACACAAAAAAATAATTTAGTTTTGTTTTGATTTTTTGCAACATTTTGGTTTTCAGTTACAATAATACAATAAAAACAATACTGTTTTTTCGTGAACACAAGTGAACACAAAATTCTAAATTTTTTATGTTGTTTGTTTAGAATTTTTTTAGAAAAAAAGTAAACTTTTTGGTTTTGAGGAAATTTGTTTATTGTTGCTATTTGTGAAAGCGTAGATATTTGTAAGTATTTGACTATAATCCTAAAAGTTAATGGAATACCACTATGACACATAGAAAACATTTTTTCAAAGGGGTATTTTTCGAAAATTATAAAAAAAATTGTTTTCAAAAATTTTGAAGAAATAAAGTAAAATAAAAAAATTTCGAAAGCATGAAATTTTTTCAAAACCAAATTTTCCTCAAAAAGATAAAAGAAATTTCTTCGAAGGGGTGTTTTTCTAAAATTACAAAAAAAAATTTCAAAAATGTTAAACAAATAAAATAAAATAAAACTTTTTCAAGGGTATGAAATTGTTTCAAAACAAAATTTTCTGAAAACCAAAAAAAAATTAAAAAAAAAATGGTGTTTTCAAAGCATTTCATATTCCACTATTAATAGAGAATACATCTTTTCGAGGGGGTGTTTTTCAAAGCGGAAAAAAATCTTTTTTAACAAATCAATTTAAACTTTTACAAAAGTATGAAATTTTTTCAAGAACAAAATTTCCTCAAAAACGTTAAATTAAAAAAAAAATGTTTTTTCAAAATATTTAATTTTCAGCAATTAACTGAGAAGAAATTTGTTAGAGCGAAGTGTTTTTCAAAACTTCAAAAAACACTTTTTAACCAAAAAAAAAATAAACCTTTTTTCAAAAAAAGCAGGAATGATAACATTGCCTAACAATTTCTGCACTTTTGCACAGTCTAAAGAGGCATTGATACAGAGTGTATTTCGAAACATAGTTCAACATTACAAAAACCATGATTGACTCAGCGAAAGAGCAATTTTAGCTGGGAAAAATAAGGACGTCAATGATATAAATTCAGCTATTTTAGATTAAATACCTGGTGACATAGTTGCGTATAAGTCAATGGACACTATTACTGATCAAGATGAGGTCGTAAATTATCCAACTGAATTCTCAAACTCACTCGATTTGCCAGGCTTACCACCTCATAATTTACGATTAAAAATCTATGAATAATTTTCTTTGAAATAAGTGAAAAGAAATAACTGAGAGTTTTAAGATAAACACGTTAAATTATTTTAATGCTTTATAACAGTGGGTGAACGCAGACTTTTTCTGCCATGTGTACCTACTTGCCTTCTAAACTTCCTACAAAATAATTGTATTCATATGTTACTACATCCATGCACGTTCATACATTCAAGCATACATATACATATGCGCGAGCACAGCGCTCCCTTCTTGCTTCCGTGTACTTTTGTCTTTCACCAGTCGATATTCCTAATATTGTACTTACAAAAACACAATACAGGTATCCCTTGTATAACGCGGTCTTATACAACGTGGTTTCGATATAACGCGATTTGGAAAAATTAGGTTTCAGTACAACGCGAAATTTAGGATTATATAACACGAAGGGGAAAATACATAATTATAAAATCTGGTAACACTAATTTGCGTACCACATATTTATAATATGTAATGTATTTTTAATGTAAACCGGGAATTACCCTTTTTTGCCTTAGATAGATAGAATAGATATTAATCTAGCACCTTATTACGAAATTGAAAAGGAGCTTAAAAAAACCACCCACCAAAAACTGATAACAGATTTCGCAATTATAAAACCAGTAGAAGAACCGCAAGGTCCCACAACTAGTTTCTTATCCAATAGCGAAAACTATGTTGAAGAAATATTTTCTGATGAAGCTATGGCTCCCCCAAAACGAACACGTGCAAAGATCTTTGAAGACAGTGAAACAGATTAATTACCATATGAAGTTTGAAGAATAACAATAAAGTTTTTAATAAACCTTTAATTTGTTTTAGTTTATTTTTAAATTTTTTGTTTTGTGTTTTTAATTGTATAAGAAAGTCTGAACTTTAGTATTGAGTTGAAATATATGTGCATCTGTTATTTTGTATGTATTTTATTTAAAAAAAACCTATTGGAACATAATCCCCAAATTTATATGAAAACTATGTTTTAGATAACGCGGAATTACATAACGCGCAATTCTTCTGGAACGTAACTATCGCGTTATACGAGGGATACCTGTACTTTGATAGACGCAAAAGCAACAGCAAGCATAACGCGATGGCCGCTTTGCCACCACACATTCTAAAATGTTCTAGAACACAACAAAAACACATACCTCACATGCGCATGTCGCCCAAAGCTAAAATCTAAGCCTAGCGACTACAAAAACAAAATACATTCGTAGACGCAGTCGCAGCGGCCATGATTCTATCAGCGACGGCGCTGAACAATTTAGAACAAAAACAAAAAGTTCATTCATAAGTTCGAGCTCATATTTCAATTTCATTCATAAAACGACCCGCCATATGCCAATTTTCGCGACCATTCGAAAATAGTCAATATTGGAATATTTCGCGTGGAATTATTTGCCAATATTTGATAAATCTTAAATTTTTGTCATGTCGAGTGGCCGCTCCTCCGTATGTATGTATGCACCCTTATATGTATGTAAATATGTCGGGAAAATACCCATTTGGTCCCCCGCCTCTTTTAAAAAAAGGGGGTATAAGGGGGGGGGGGGGGGGTAGAGGGGGTATTCTACTTTCTAAAAGTGAAAACCTCACTTGGCGGTGGCTTATAGTTTTTAAGTTATTTGAGTTTAAAAATTGTAAAATTGACCAAGAATCCTCCTATTTTGGTTACTACAACCAGCCGAAGTGCTGCCAGACATCGTATAAATAAACAATTTTAGAAGATAATAAATGAATTGAAATACAAAATTTTACAAATTATTTCTATATTATATACGTCTATTCATATATATATATATATATATATATATATATATAGGTATATTTATGGATATATGTATATATTTATATACATATATATATTAATGCTTGATTTTCAGTAAAGTATGTTTGATTGTATGCATTTTGAATATATGATATATATATGATATATATATTTTTAATTTCAAATTTTCACTATATTATTATAAATATATGATATATATATATATACATATATATATTTAAAAAAAAAGAAAGAAAAAAAAGCGCCGGAGGCGAAAATTTTTTATTCCAAACTTTCACTATATTATACATATATATATTTAAAAAAAAAGAAAAAAAAAGCGCCGCAGGCGAAAAGTTGGAATAAAAAATAGCGCGATTTTTAATCCCAAATTTTCACTATATTATACATATATATATTTAAAAAAAAGAAAAAAAAAAGCGCCGCAGGCGAAAAATTTGGAATAAAAAATCGTCTATGCTGTCCACAGTATTTTTGCGTAAAACTTTCTTCTGCGTAGGCGGCCTTCGGCCGCACTTCAAAAAAATAACCCTCATCAGTCCAACTCCGGCTAGGCAATCCACAGTATTTTTGCGTAGTACTCCTTTTCGCGTAGGAATTTTACGTGAAGCTGAACTGTATTTCGAAAATCATATCGATATTGTATTTATATATATTTATGAACTCAATATATACACCTTAGAGGTTGTAAACCCCCATTCCCTCATTATTCTAACAAAAAAGAGTGTGGAAATTATGTTCCTATGTTGCTTCGTTTTCAATCGCATTCTATTTTTTTATTATTTTTTGCTTCTGGCAGCACTCCATTCAGCCATGCTTTTCAGTTATTGTAAATTTAGCTGGGGCGTCAAGTGTTTGCAAGTTATAAATGCAATTTAAATTGTTAATTTATGGTATATATCAATAAAAAGAGTTAAAAACGTGTGTGTATGTTAATGTAGTTTGAATATTTATTAAAATAAATGTGATAAGTGCACTTATTGTATCAAAATTTGGTGAAGGTAAAAGACAAATTTTATCAACAAATAACTTAAAAACTATTATTAACTGAATAGTGTTGGTGCTAGTTTTAGCAAAATAAGCTCGAAATCAACATCTCCTGTGAATTTCATTGGAAAATTCGTAATATTTCTCTCAAAACAAGTGAGGGGATACTGCATGGAGTCGGAGCCCCTTTCGGTTTTGCGTGTGAATAAAGGCTAGATAACAAGTGCGTAAAAATTCCACAGGTGCGCGTTACGAATGACGGCAATTTAGTGAATCGACCACCCACAAGAAATCCTTGGACCACGGCAAAGAAGGAGCGCCATCAGAATTTACGTATGGAGCTCGCATTTGGATCATCATGGAACGAAATATTATATTTTAATTAAATTTTTATTTATATTAAAGGTGAGATTTTAAAATATATGAATGTATATAATTAGTGCTTAATGAATTTTATAATTAATTCTGTGTATTATAGGCATCATCAACATATGTGACCATTGTGAACGCTGAAAAGGAGCAGTTTGCTGCAGCGCAGAAAAAACTGAAGTGACTACGACCATCCCATGTTGAAGCTATCTGGGATATCGCCAACTGGAAGGATATCTTTAATCACCTCGTTGCCGCTGCTAAGAGGTAAATATGTTAATACGTGAATATGACTGTAAAAGTAAGAATGTGCCTTTTTAGATGTTTGTGTCATCCAAGCTTTAATTGACCTAGAGAAAAATGGGGAAAATTGTAACGCACGAATTGCATCCCGGTAGGAAAGCTCGCGCGGTTACCGACCACAACCAACTGGTGTATCCACTACATGGCTTACTTCCATATGAACACACAAATCCGCGAACAGACGCAGGCCTTTAACTGTAGTTTTTGCGTTACATATTCAAAAGTGTTTGTTACTATAATTCGGATTATGTTATCGTTTTTCAAACATTCTCCTTTATGTACAAAATAATGTGGTTTACTTTCGCAGTTTTTCTCATTAGGGTTGTGCAATTTATTATGTTTTGTAGTTTTAGAAAACTGTGATAAAAAATTTACAAATTGTTGTAGTTAAATTCCAAGATATAATTATATGGGGCTAATATAATAATTTCACTTTTCCCTAATATGGTTTTTGTACCAGTGAAATAAAATTTATGTAAATATATTAGCATTGTCGTAATGTAATATTATATTTGTGTATTTTACACGTATATTAATGCTAATGGAATATCTGGGACTATGTTGTATGTGCATAAGTATAAAGGCGAAATTCAATAAACTGAATATAATCAATGAAATTAAGAAAAAATATTTTTGTTCATTTCTTAGCAACTTTAGTTTTCTACAACAAACTTCAGGTAGGGAATTGCTAAAATAATGGGAAATCAAAACAGTGAATTCAAATATTCCTACAGATAATAAAATAAATTTAAAAGTTTTTGAGAATGTCGATGCAATTGCATCCCTCGTAGGTTGTAGGTGTTGTAGTAGCTTCTTAGGTTTGCTAGGGTATAACCAGAGAATGTTAATGCAATGAGAAGGAGCAAATGTTAAACGAGCTTTTTTCGAGTTCTAATTTGTAGATTCATAATAAGGTCATTTCAAATTCAACTTTGCTCACGAGTGGCGAATTGCAGATATTTACCACGCGAGTGACGCGAGTGGAGGGTTTCTATATTTACTTACCACGCTAGGACAGAAATTCAGATTTTTTCTGCGTTTACCATACTACTGAGGAAGTTCATAAGATTTTTCGGCACACTACTAAGGAAATCGAAGCGAATAAATTTGCGATTAAGAAGGCCGTGCGGCAGTTAGTTTGTGGTGCAGAAGCTAAAGTCGGCGGAGTTATTCGTTTTGTTTTTTGGCACGTATTTAATTCAGGTTCAAGTCCTGAAGTCATATTTTTTTTTCTTGCACATTTTATTTTACAATTCAAACCAGGAAAGTTTGGTAAAATTTTTGAGTTTATTTTAATTAAAATTTCTTTAAAATACTGTTTTTTTTTTTGTATTTTATAAATGGAAATTTCTTTTCGGTATAAAATAGTTCATACTGGATATGACCTGATTTTTATATAAATCAATCAAAACAGAAAATATGTACATATGTCTATAATCTATTTCATCAAATCCAAATTATATTGATGAGGAAATATCATTCTAATATCTGTCCAGAAAGCCAAACGCGCAAACACACATACACATAGTAGAAAAAGTCTGCGTTCACCTATGCAAATATTCTTTGCATTAGAAAAAGTTCAAAACAATAAATATTTCAAAATTTTGTTTTAATGAGTTTTATTAAGTTCACTTAAACGTAACTATCACACATATTTCGCTACCAATAACAAAATCAAATTTAAAATGAGATCACATAAAATTAAAAAGGCCATTTAAACTAAACGGAAAAAGTTTGCGTTCACTTCAATAATAATAAAATAAAAGGCTTAAGATCATAGAAATGTTTTAAAATTAATAGCTAGTTGGATATCCCCGGCTTTTTATGACTTCTAGGAGGCGTCTTTTCATTGATCCAACTAGGTTGGCTGTTATTTCTGGTCTTATGGGTTCCCATTCCTCGTTTAGCGCGTTCTTTAGCATTTCCTTGCTAGTCATTGTACGCTCTCGTATTTTTTTTTTTCTAGAACGTCCCATAAGTGCTCAAAGGGGTTAAGGTCAGGTGATTGTGGGGGTGTGCGAAGTTGTTTTGGAACATTATACAACAACCACAACCCAACAATCTCTGCTGTGTGTTTCGGGTCGTTGTCCTGTCGGAAAACAAATCTTTCACCGAGTCCCAGTTTGATTGCACTTTCTCTCAAATTCGTTTTTAAAATATCGAGATAATCATGTCTGTTCATTATCGACTCAAAAAACTGCATATTTCCAACGCCCGAACTAGCCATACACCCCCATATCATGGCACCTCCTCCCCCATGCTTTACCGTAGGTACCAGATTTTGCTTTCCAGGTGCCGTTCCGTTTTTCCTCCAAATAATTTTACGACTTTTTATCCCGAAAATGCAAAACTTGCCCTCATCTGAAAAAATCACACTATTACAAAACTCAGGTGGCTTGTTTACGTATTCCTTGGCGAAAGCCATCCGCTTAAGTCGATTTACTCGCGATATGAAGGGGTTTTTTCGGGCCACTCTGCCGTGAAATCCGATTCTTTTTCGAATTTTTCTTACTGTATCTGGATGTACTATCTTTTGGTATTTTACTTCTATGTCTTTTGAAATCCGGCTTGCTGTTAGTCGTGGATTAGAATTCACAAGAATAGTTATGTTGCGTTCTTCTCTTTCCGTCAGTTTTTTTGGACGCCCAGAACGAGGCTTAGACTCCAAACAATTCGTTTGCTTGAAGTTGTTTATCACTCTTTGGACTGAGGAGTATTGCCTCCCAACAATTTTCGCGATTTCCCGATAGCTCTTACTATTTTGCCACAAACTTACAATGATTTTCCTTTCACCAATATCTATTTCTTTTCGCCTTTGGTCCATAGTAACAAAAAATGTATTTCTAATACCAATTTTTCCCTCTTTAGATTTGTTCTTAACCGCGTCAACTACATGAATGATTTAAAATTTAATTTAACGTAATTGCCATGCAAATAATCGTCACTATTCGAAATGAACGCACACTTTTTCTGCTTAGCCTATTTAAGTAACTGTACTACAATCCCGTTATCTGAACACGACGCAGCTCAAACTCCAAAAAAATTTTGTTCATAACCTCTATGAATAATTTTCTTTGAAATAAGTGAAAAGAAATAACTGAGAGTTTTAAGATAAACACGTTAAATTATTTTAATACTTTATAACAGTGGGTGAACGCAGACTTTTTCTGCCATGTGTACATACAGTGGCTCACAGCTTATTTCGTGTGGCTGTATGTTAAACTAAAGAATTGCAAAATTATTTTTATTTGATTTACTTTAAAAATAATTTAAATGCACAATCAAAGATAAATTATTTCTAATTAAAAACATGTATAAATGCATTCAAATTTTTTCTGCTTTAGTAGAATATTTACAACAAAAACAGAACACTAGGTAAATTGACGTCACAGCTTATTTCGTGTGTTCACTTTTACCGTTATCGGCGCCAGTAAACCGGTTAGCAATTATAGGAAATTTGTTTTGCATAGTATATTAGATTATATCCTTATTTAGTTTACACATTGAAAGTAGTCGGTTGTCCAGCTTAATTTAAAAATACCGTGATGGGTCGTCGTACGTCGATTGAAAGGCGCGAATTAGTGATTACGCACTACAAAAATGGAAAGTCGCAGAAAAAAATTGCTGAAATTGTAAATTTAAGTACTTCCACAGTACAGTACATTATTCAACGCTTTTCTCGCGAAAAAAGAGTGGTTGACAAAGGCCGCCAAGCTCCAAACAAAATTTTTACAGAAGCTGATGAAAGGTGGATATTAAGAAAAATTAAAAAAGACCCACGAATTAGTGCGCCAGCTTTGACAAAAGAGGTTGAAAAAGTACTTGGTAAGTCATGTAATCCTGAAACAATAAGAAGAATTCTGCGCAAAGCTGATTTCCATGGTCGTACAGCTCAAAACAAACCGTTTGTTAATGAGCGTAACAGAAGATTAAGGGTGGAGTTTGCAAAAAAACATGTTAATAAAGACCAAACATTTTGGAATGACGTTATTTTCGCCGACGAAAGCAAATTCAACCTCTTTGGTTCCGATGGAAAGTATTTCGTTTGGCGTAAGCCCAACGCGGAGCTGGACCCGAAGAATCTGCGTGGTACAGTAAAACACGGTGGGGGCCATGCAATGGTTTGGGGCTGCATGTCAACAGCTAGTGTCGGAAACTTGGTTTTTATCGACGAAATTATGGATAAAACAGTTTATTTGAATTTATTAAAAAATAATTTACTACAAAGTGCTGAAAAATTAGGCATTCGGGACAGGTTCAGGTTCTATCAGGACAATGATCCGAAGCATAAGTCGGAATTAGTGCAACGGTGGCTTATATGGAATTGCCCTCATGTGGTAAAAACGCCAGCACAATCACCTGATCTCAATGTAATTGAGAATTTATGGAATATTCTGGATCAAAAAATTAGAAAACATAACATAAGCAACAAACAAGATCTAAAAACAGCATTGCAAGTGGAGTGGGAGAAAATATCTCCTGAATACACTGGAAAACTTGTTAGCTCCATGCAATCCCGGTTAAAAGCTGTATTAAAACAAAAAGGCTACCCCACAAAATATTAGATTAGTAAAAACTTAATAAATTAAAAAAAAAAAATCATGTTTTTTCTAGTTTGGTTAAGCACACGAAATAAGGTGTGACGTGGATTTACTTATAATTTTGATTTTGCTGTAAATAATATATATTACTTAAGAAGAAATAATTTAAGTTCATTTATGTATGTTTGTAACAAGAAATAATTTATCTTTGAATGTACGTTTAAGTTTTTTTTTCTAAATAAAATTTATACAAAAATATTAAACTTTTTTATTCTGATAAACGGGCACACGAAATAAGATGTGAGCCACTGTATGCATATAATTACGCATACAAACTTTCAACTAACGCAGAATATGTGCATATAAAACTGCGAATCGAATAAATGAGTGATTTAGAAAAGTTCGTTAGTGATTATAGATTAGCGCAATCGTGAAAGACGTGTTGTGTGTGCGGTACATAGTCTCAATTTTGACTCAGGTTCAAATCCTGTACGCGGTTTTTTGTTCGATATTTCATTTTTTATATTTGGTTTAATTAGAATTGATTTAAAATAGTGTATTCAGGTTTTTCTAATACCTGTTATTTAGAAATTTATTTTCTATAACATTATTCATACTTCTTTTGAATTAATTTATATCTAAAACAGCCATAAAGGCAATCATATGAATATGCATTCCTATATTTAATCTCTTCAGTCAAATCTGAACTACTTACATACACATATTGATGAGAAAATATTCTAATATCCATGGATGCATCCAGAAAGCCAAACGCGCATACACGCATATGTATACAAATATATTATATACAAACTTTCAACGAACGCAAAATGTATGCATATAAAAAACAGCAACTGCGACCGTCTTCTTGTCCGTCAGTGAAAAGATGGGATATGTATACCCTATGAGCAAAAAGAACCGGGAAGGTGATGTTGACTGTTTCCTTCGATTGCCAAGGCATAGTCCACCATGAGTACCTTCCATCGGGCCAGACAGTCAATAGAAAATATTATTTATCCGTTTTGAAACCTTAGAGAGAAGCTGCAGAGAACGTTAAATATAGAGAATTCTCACGAGCTACGAATAGTGTGAATTGTCAAAAATGAAGTGAAACCGCGAACACTATTTCACCTCGCTTAACTCGAAGGCGGGGAAGTTCTTAACAGACCTGATTACAGTGAATTATGTACAAGTACATTGGCTCTGCTCAGTTTTTGGTTTCTGTATGAAATCAAATTGACAAATGCCGACGGCATTTTGCAAGGCATTTGCTTGTGCATTTTTATGTTCCCTTGGTAAACGAAAATTTATTCAATTTGTATTTTCAAACAAATACAACCAAATAAAGATTTAAAATCCAAGATTTAAAATCAAAGTAACTTTAATGCACACATTTTGTTGTGTGCGTTTTAGTAAATTTGATGAAAATTTTTACTAATTTTTCGAGTCGAAATTAATTTTAGACAAAAATTCAAAGAGCATTGAATATATGTATGTATATCAATATATGTATATATACATACATATATTTTGTTAGTTATATTTGTGCAAAAGTTCAATTGCATCTTCAATTCTTATAGTGTTAGAAATGTATGTATGTGCACATGCACTGTAGCAACAATGACCTACCTCACGACGCATTGCCTTATCATATTTATGTGCATTTGAATATGCATTTTTTGGTCCTGTGCCAAACGAAAATTTTTTAAATTTACCTATGTATATTACAGGGAATAATTCATATATGTATGCATTTTATAGATAGTACAAAACTTTAAAATTTAAAATAAATAAAAGAAAACTTGAAAGAAACGTATTTGCATACATATATGGGACAACTAAGTTCTATTGCATCTTTAATATAGTGTTGCACGCATATGTATGCACTGAAGCAACATGACCTACCTCACGAGCATCGCCTTATCATATTTCATGCAATAATTAGGATGTAAATATTCGAATGATCGAATTCCTGCAAATGCTAAAACAACTTCTACTGCATATGCATCGACGCATGTGCATGTGCGTATGTATATGCACACCTGATCCCTAACTATATCTATATATCAATCAATCGATCAAATCAAAAAATTCTGTATACAAAACGCTTCATTACATTTTCATTACCAGGCACACAGGAAGATGGCATATGCAAATATAAATATTGAATTCAAGCAAAACAATGCTTATTAATATACACATATGCATGTACATACAACCGCACACACAGGGCATTCGCTTTATTCCTCAAAATGCGTATGTCGTTCAAAGCTAAAATTCTATGCCTAGCGACTACAAGAACAAAATGCAGTCATAGACGCAGGCGTAGCGGCCATCATTCTAGTTGCCATAGCGCTGAACAGTCGCGGCGGCGCCGAACAGTTTCAACTATTGTACTGTGCAACAAAAACTCATCTTCACAAAATTCATTGATAAATTCGAGCTCATAGTTCTAAGAGCAAGAACTTTCATTCATAAAACGAGCCGCCCATATGCCAATTTTCTCGACAATTCGAAAATAGTCAATATTTGAATATTTCGCGTAGAATTATTTGCCAATATTTGATAAATCTTCAATTTTTGTCAAGTAGAGTGCCCGCGGCATCGTACATATGTATGCAAAAATATATGTATGTAAATATGTCTTTCTAAATGCTCGACAGCCGCAGCTGCTGTGCGTCAAGTGCGCGCATGAGCATACAGTAAGTTGCAGAAGAAAACAAGTAGCTTAAAAAAAAAGGTCTGATTCGGACATTTTAATACTAAGATAAAATTTGGAAACAATTATTTTATGTTAACTGATAGTAGGCAAATAGTTAATTAGTAGATTACTTTACGTATGTAGTTTTTCAATTGATAAAAAGTGCACAAAACATATGCATATATCTGCAGTTAGAAACTTACTCTGAAATCAGAGCATTTGAAGATGCCTGTAAACATGTCAAGGTTACTGTACATACAATGCTGTGCCTATGAATGTGCGCTGCGCCTTTGAATGCGCGCTGGATTTCTTGCGAAGTTTTACCGTTTTATCTTGAGCTGTGGCTGGTGAGCACACATACACACAGCATATACATATGCGCAAATGTATATAAATTCACAAATGTATATAAATTCACAAATTTACATTTGCATATGCCATCTTCCTGTGCGCCTGGTAATGAAGCGTTTGCTATAGAGGATTTTGATTCAGTTGAAGGGAATTCAACAAAGTTTTACAGACACCAGACAGACAGACATAACATATGTACATAATTTGGATGATTTGGAGAAATTCAAATATATAGGTCATATTAAAAAGCTACCTAGCATTCTTTGCTTCTAATCACCAACAAATCCTTATCGACTGCTGCTAAATTTACATAATTCAGCCCCTTACTGTTAATTTTTGTTGAAAAATGTGTCTGTGGTGAAATTGTCTTCGCGAGACGAGTACCCCTCGAAAATGAACACTTTCCAGTCATTAAGACTTCTCTATTCATTAACGTTCTCTGGAAGCTGTGTGTTGGAAACCCCCGGAAATGTGAGCAAACAATTCTCAGATTTTGCATGATGATAACGCGCCATCGCACTGATCAAAGAGAATACAAATCGGCCTGCCGGGGGTGTTTGGAGGACTGGGTTAAACGTTGGCACATGTGTGTTGCTTCAGACGGGTCAAATTTTGAAGGAGATAATATAAATTTGCCTTAAATTTAACTCTGTTTTGTTTAATTTAAACATTCCCGGTACTTTCTGATCATAAGGTACATATATGCGGCTTTGCGGACAGCAATGTGTGATTCGCTGGAAGTGGCATTAACTCTCGACTGTCGCACAGTTAGAAGACATATTGGCTCCGACTCCATGTGTTCTCCCCTCACTTGTTTTGAAAGAAATATTACGAATTTTTCAATGAAATTCACAGGAGATGTTCATTTCGTGCTTATTTTGCTAAAACTAGCACCAACACTATTCTGTTAATAATAGTTTTTAAGTTATTTGTTGATAAAGTTTGTCTTTTACCTTCACCAAATTTTGATACAATAAGTGCACTTATCACATTTATTTTAATAAATATTCAAACTACATTAACATACACACACGTTTTTAACTCTTTTTATTGATATATACCATAAATTAACAATTTAAATTGCATTTTTAAGTTGCTAACTCCAAATATGCCAGCTAAATTTACAATAACTGAAAAGCATGGCTGAATGGAGTGCTGCCAGAAGCAAAAAATAAAAAAAATTATAGAATGCGATTGAAAACGAAGCAACATAGGAACATAATTTCCACACACTCTTTTCTGTTAGAATAATGAAGGAATGGGGGTTTACAACCTCTAAGATGTATATATTGAGTTCATAAATACAATATCGCAGGCGAAAATTTGGAATTAAAAATCGCGCGATTTTTTATTCCAAATTTTCGCCTGCGGCGCTTTTTTTTTCTTTTTTTTTTAAATATATATATGTATAATATAGTGAAAATTTGGAATTAAAAATCGCGCGATTTTTTATTCCAAATTTTCGCCTGCGGCGCTTTTTCTTTTTCTTTTTTTTAAATATATATATGTATATATATATATCATATATTCATAATAAAGTGAAAATTTGGAATTAAAAATATATATATCATATATATATCATATATTCAAAATGCATACAATCAAACATACTTTACTGAAAATCAAGCATTAATATATATATGTATATAAATATATACATATATCCATAAATATACCTATATATCTTTATATATATATTTCTTATGTTCGTGTGTTTGTCACATTAATTAATTCCAATTTACCACGTGAAAATTCCTAAATGTATAAGAAAAATATAAGCACGTGAGCGATTGATAATTGAAAAAATAATAAATTTCTTTTTTCTTTTGGACGAATGTTTCTTAGTTATTCATTTGCGTTGACATGATCATCAAGTGTTAACAATGTGTGTAAGTTTGGTTTAATTCGGCGCAAAGACACGGCGGGTCCACGTTTTGGCATATATTTCGAGACCCTAGTCATCAATAGGTATGAAAATTACCCCGTAATAAAGCATTCACCAACAGCTTTCATTTGATACCCATATTGTACATACACATCCGAAGGTTACCCGGGTCCACGTTTTGACCTATATCTCGAGACCCTATCTACCAATAGGTATTCAAACTATACGGAAATCATCTTCAATACCTACTTAACAATGTGTGTAAGTTTGGTTTAATTCGGTTCAAAGACACGGCGGGGCCACGTTTTGGCATATATTTCGAGACCCTAGTCATCAATAGGTATGGAAATTACCCCGTATTAAAGCACTTATCAACAGCTTTCATTTGATATCCATATTGTACAAACACATTCTAGGGTCCACGTTTGTGTCTCTATCTCGAGACCCCAGTCACGGAGCGGCATGAAAAATACTCTGAGCTAAAGCATTCACCAACAGCTTCCATTTGATACCCATATTGTACATACACGCCCGAAGGTTACCCGGGTCCACGTTTTGACTTATATCTCGAGACATTATCTACCAATAGGTATTCCAACTATACGGAAATCATCTTCAATACCTACTTAACAATGTGTGTAAGTTTGGTTTAATTCGGCGCAAAGACACGGCGGGTCCACGTTTTGGCATATATTTCGAGACTCTAGTCATCAATAGGTATGAAAATTAACCCGTATTAAAGCACTTATCCACAGCTTCCATTTGATACCCATATTGTACATGCACAACCAAAGGTTACCTGGGTCCACGTTTTGACCTATATCTCGAGACGCCAGTCACGGATCGGCATGAAAAATACTCTGTAATAAAGTATTCACCAACAGCTTTCATTTGATACCCATATTGTACATACACGTCCGAAGGTTACCCGGGTCCACGTTTTGACCTATATCTCGAGACCCTATCTACCAATAGGTATTCAAACTATACGGAAATCATATTCAATACCTACTTAACAATGTGTGTAAGTTTGGTTTAATTCGGTTCAAAGACACGGCGGGGCCACGTTTTGGCATATATTTCGAGACCCTAGTCATCAATAGATATGAAAATTACCCCGTATTAAAGCACTTATCAACAGCTCTCATTTGATATCCATATTGTACAAACACATTCTAGGGTCCACGTTTTGGTCTCTATCTCGAGACCCTAGTCACGGAGCGGCATGAAAAATACTCTGAACTAAAGCATTCACCAACAGCTTCCATTTGATACCCATATTGTACATACACGTCCGAAGGTTACCCGGGTCCACGTTTTGACTTATATCTCGAGACCCTATCTACCAATAGGTATTCAAACTATACGGAAACCATCTTCAATACCTACTTAACAATGTGTGTAAGTTTGGTTTAATTCGGTGCAAAGACACGGCAAGTCCACGTTTTGGCATATATTTCGAGACCCTAGTCATCAATAGGTATGAAAATTAACCCGTAGTAAAGCACTTATCCACAGCTTCCATTTGGTACCAATATTGTACATACACAACCAAAGGTTACCCGGGTCCACGTTGTGACCTATATCTCGAGACGCCAGTCACGGAGCGGCATGAAAAATACTCTGTACTAAAGCATTCACCAACAGCTTCCATTTGATACCCATATTTACATACACGTCCGAAGGTTACCCGGGTCCACATTTTGACCTATATCTCGAGCCCTATTTCCAAAATAAAATATAATCCATGTTACTCGTGGATAATGTAGCTTTCGAATGGTGAAAGAATTTTTAAAATCGGTCCAGTAGTTTTTGAGCCTATTCATTACAACCAAACAAACAAACAAAGTTTTCCTCTTATAATATTAGTATGTATAGATAAATTGAAAATCAGGAAAAAAGGAGATTGTTTTTAAATTTCAAATCAACGCATATGAATAACTAAGAACCAATCGTCTTTTTTCCTGATCATCCATGAATTTTTCGTTTCAATTTATATGTTTTATTAAGCATTGGAGCTTTTTTAACCATTATCCATTTATATTTTTCAAAAAAAAAACGAAAAAATTTTTTTTTTCCACAAACACATAATTTCATTCGAATTTCACATTAAATTCTGAAATTTCGTAAGAAGTTATTCACTGTTCCAAAATCCACTCCAAACAAATTCACAAACAATTTTTACATGTTGCACTTACGTTTTTTCCTTATGGCATCCAAATCAGAAAGAAATATTGACCCATTGTAACTCACACTGTCAATTTGACAGTTCAGTTCCGCCCCAAGCGTTAAAAAAGTAAGCGATATTATGGCTGGTTCAAAAGAACGCTGTACCCGTTGCCAGTGCTCCGAATTACAACCAAACTTTACGAAACCCATTTTCAATACTTACTTAACAATGTGCGTAAGTTTGGTTTAATTCGGTGCAAAGACACGGCGGGTCCACGTTTTGATATATATTTCGAGACCCTAGTCATCAATAGGTATGAAAATTACCCAGTATTAAAGCAATTATCAACAGCTTTCATTTGATATCCACATTGTAAAAACACATTCTAGGGTCCACATATTGGTCTCCATCTCGAGACCCTAGTCACGGAGCGAATGGAAATACTCTGAACTAAAGCATTCACCAACAGCTTCCATTTGATACCCATATTGTACATACACATCCGAAGGTTACCCGGGTCCACGTTTTGACCTATATCTCGAGACCCTATCTACCAATAGGTATCCAAACTATACGGAAACCGTCTTCAATACCTACTTAACAATGTGTGTAAATTTGGTTTAATTCGACGCAAAGACACGGCGGGTCCACGTTTTGGCATATATTTCGATACCCTAGTTATCAATAGATATGAAAATTACCCCGTATTAAAGCACTTATCAACAGCTTCCATTTGATACCCATATTGTACATACACATCCGAAGGTTACCCGGGTCCACGTTTTGACCTATATCTCGAGACCCTATCTACCAATAGGTATCCAAACTATACGGAAACCATCTTCAATACCTACTTAACAATGTGTGTAAGTTTGGTTTAATTCGGTTCAAAGACACGGCGGGTCCACGTTTTGGTATATATTTCGAGACCCTAGTCATCAATAGGTATGAAAATTACCCCGTATTAAAGCAATTGTCAAAAGCTTTCATTTGATATCCATATTGTACAAACACATTCTAGGGTCCACGTTTTGGTCTCCATCTCGAGACCCTAGTCACGGAGCGGATGGAAATACTCTGAACTAAAGCATTCACCAACAGCTTCCATTTGATACCCATATTGTACATACACATCCGAAGGTTACCCGGGTCCACGTTTTGACCTATATCTCGAGACCCTATCTACCAATAGGTATCCCAACTATACGGAAACCATCTTCAATACCTACTTAACAATGTGTGTAAGTTTGGTTTAATTCGGTTCAAAGACACGGCGGGTCCACGTTTTGGTATATATTTCCAGACCCTAGTCATCAATAGGTATGAAAATTACCCCGTATTAAAGCACTTACCAACAGCTTTCATTTGATACCCATATTGTACATACTCAACCAAAGGTTACCTGGGTCCATGTTTTGACCTATATCTCGAGACCCCAGTAACGGAGCGGCATGAAAAATACTCTATACTAAAGCATTCACCAACAGCTTCCGTTTGATACCCATATTGTACATACACGTTCGAAGGTTACCCGGGTCCACGTTTTGACCTATATCTCGAGACCCTATCTACCAATAGGTATCCAAACTATACGGAAACCATCTTCAATACCTACTTAACAATGTGTGTAAGTTTGGTTTAATTCGGTTCAAAGACACGGCGGGTCCACGTTTTGGTATATATTTCGAGACCCTAGTCATCAATAGGTATGAAAATTACCCCGTATTAAAGCAATTGTCAAAAGCTTTCATTTGATATCCATATTGTACAAACACATTCTAGGGTCCACGTTTTGGTCTCCATCTCGAGACCCTAGTCACGGAGCGGATGGAAATACTCTGAACTAAAGCATTCACCAACAGCTTCCATTTGATACCCATATTGTACATACACATCCGAAGGTTACCCGGGTCCACGTTTTGACCTATATCTCGAGACCCTATCTACCAATAGGTATCCCAACTATACGGAAACCATCTTCAATACCTACTTAACAATGTGTGTAAGTTTGGTTTAATTCGGTTCAAAGACACGGCGGGTCCACGTTTTGGTATATATTTCCAGACCCTAGTCATCAATAGGTATGAAAATTACCCCGTATTAAAGCACTTACCAACAGCTTTCATTTGATACCCATATTGTACATACTCAACCAAAGGTTACCTGGGTCCATGTTTTGACCTATATCTCGAGACCCCAGTAACGGAGCGGCATGAAAAATACTCTATACTAAAGCATTCACCAACAGCTTCCGTTTGATACCCATATTGTACATACACGTTCGAAGGTTACCCGGGTCCACGTTTTGACCTATATCTCGAGACCCTATCTACCAATAGGTATCCAAACTATACGGAAACCATCTTCAATACCTCCTTAACAATGTGTGTAAGTTTGGTTTAATTCGGTTCAAAGACACGGCGGGTCCACGTTTTGGCATATATTTCGAGACCCTAGTCATCAATAGATATGAGAATTACCCCGTATTAAAGCACTTATCAACAGCTTTCATTTGATATCCATATTGTACAAACACATTCTAGGGTCCACGTTTTGGTCTCCATCTCGAGACCCTAGTCACGGAGCGGATGGAAATACTCTGAACTAAAGCATTCACCAACAGCTTCCATTTGATACCCATATTGTACATACACATCCGAAGGTTACCCGGGTCCACGTTTTGAACTATATCTCGAGACCCTATCTACCAATAGGTATCCAAACTATACGGAAGCCATCTTCAATACCTCCTTAACAATGTGTGTAAGTTTGGTTTAATTCGGTGCAAAGACACGGCGGGTCCACGTTTTGGCATATATTTCCAGACCCTAGTCATCTATAGGTATGAAAATTACCCCGTATTAAAGCACTTATCAACAGCTTTCATTTGATACCCATATTGTACATACACAACCAAAGGTTACCCGCGTCCACGTTTTGACCTATATCTCGAGACCCCAGTCACGGAGCGGCATGAAAAATACTCTGTACTAAAGCATTCACCAACAGCTTCAATTTGATATCCATATTGTACAAACTCATTCTAGGGTCCACGTTTTGGTCTCTATCTCGAGACCCTAGTCACAGAGCGGCATGAAAAATACTCTGAACTAAAGCATTCACCAACAGCTTCCATTTGATAACAATATTGCACATACACGTCCGAAGGTTACCCGGGTCCACGTTTTGACCTATATCTCGAGCCCTATTTCCAAAATAAAATATAATCCATGTTACTCGTGGATAATGTAGCTTTCGAATGGTGAAAGAATTTTTAAAATCGGTCCAGTAGTTTTTGAGCCTGTTCATTACAACCAAACAAACAAACAAAGTTTTCCTCTAAGGAAAAAAGAAGATTGTTTTTAAATTTCACGGGTCCACGTTTTGACCTATATCTCGAGACCCTATCTACCAATAGGTATCCAAACTATACGGAAACCATCTTCAATACCTCCTTAACAATGTGTGTAAGTTCGGTTTAATTCGGTTCAAAGACACGGCGAGTCCACGTTTTGGCATATATTTCGAGACCCTAGTCATCAATAGGTATGAAAATTACCCCGTATTAAAGCACTTATCAACAGCTTCCATTTGATACCAATATTGTACATACACAACCAAAGGTTACCCGGGTCCACGTTTTGACCTATATCTCGAGACCCCAGTCACGGATCGGCACGAAAAAGACTCTGTAATAAAGCATTCACCAACAGCTTTCATTTGATACCCATATTGTACATACACATCCGAAGGTTACCCGGGTCCACGTTTTGACCTATATCTCGAGACCCTATCTACCAATAGGTATTCAAGCTATACGGAAATCATCTTCAATACCTACTTAACAATGTGTGTAAGTTTGGTTTAATTCGGTTTAAAGACACGGCGGGTCCACGTTTTGGCATATATTTCGAGACCCTAGTCATCAATAGGTATGAAAATTACCCCGTATTAAAGCACTTATCAACAGCTTTCATTTGATACCCATATTGTACATACTCACCCAAAGGTTACCCGGGTCCACGTTTTGACCTATATCTCGAGACCCCAGTAACGGAGCGGCATGAGAAATACTCTATACTAAAGCATTCACCAACAGCTTCCATTTGATACCCATATTGTACATACACATCCGAAGGTTACCCGGGTCCACGTTTTGACCTATATTTCGAGACCCTATCTCCCAATAGGTATCCGAACTATACGGAAACCATCTACTTAACAATGTGTGTAAGTTTGGTTTAATTCGGCGCAAAGACACGGCGGGTCCACGTTTTGGCATATATTTCGATACCCTAGTTATCAATAGATATGAAAATTACTCCGTATTAAAGCACTTATCAACAGCTTTCATTTGATACCCATATTGTACATACACGTCCGAAGGTTACTCGGGTCCACGTTTTGACCTATATCTCGAGACCCCATTCACGAAGCGGCATGAAAAATACTCCGAACCAAAGCATTCACCAACAGCTTCCATTTGATACCCATATTGTACATACACATCCGAAGGTTACCCGGGTCCACGTTTTGACCTATATCTCGAGACCCTATCTACCAATAGGTATCCAAACTATACGGAAACCATCTTCAATATCTACTTAACAATGTGTGTAAGTTTGGTTTAATTCGACGCAAAGAAACGGCGGGTCCACGTTTTGGCATATATTTCGATACCCTAGTTATCAATAGATATGAAAATTACCCCGTATTAAAGCACTTATCAACAGCTTCCATTTGATACCCATATTGTACATACACAACCAAAGGTTACCCGGGTCCACGTTTTGACCTATATCTCGAGACCCTATCTACCAATAGGTATCCAAACTATACGGAAACCATCTTCAATACCTACTTAACAAAGTGTGTAAGTTTGGTTTAATTCGGCGCGAAGACACGGCGGGTCCACGTTTTGGCATATATTTCGATACCCTAGTCATCAATAGATATGAAAATTACCCCGTATTAAAGCACTTATCAACAGCTTCCATTTGATACCCATATTGTACATACACAACCAAAGGTTACCCGGGTCCACGTTTTGACCTATATCTCGAGACCCCATTCACGAAGCGGCATGAAAAATACTCTGTAATAAAGCATTCACCAACAGCTTTCTTTTGATACCCATATTGTACATACACGTTCGAAGGCTACCCGGGTCCACGTTTTGACCTATATCTCGAGACCAATAGGTATTCAAACTATACGGAAATCATCTTCAATACCTACTTAACAATGTGCGTAAGTTTGGTTTAATTCGGCGCAAAGACACGGCGGGTCCACGTTTTGGCATATATTTCCAGACCCTAGTCATCTATAGGTATGAAAATTACCCCGTATTAAAGCACTTATCAACAGCTTTCATTTGATACCCATATTGTACATACACAACCAAAGGTTACCCGCGTCCACGTTTTGACCTATATCTCGAGACCCCAGTCACGGAGCGGCATGAAAAATACTCTGTACTAAAGCATTCACCAACAGCTTCAATTTGATATCCATATTGTACAAGCTCATTCTAGGGTCCACGTTTTGGTCTCTACCTCGAGACCCTAGTCACAGAGCGGCATGAAAAATACTCTGAACTAAAGCATTCACCAACAGCTTCCATTTGATATCCATATTGTACATACACGTCCGAAGGTTACCCGGGTCCACGTTTTGACCTATATCTCGAGCCCTATTTCCAAAATAAAATATAATCCATGTTACTCGTGGATAATGTAGCTTTCGAATGGAGAAAGAATTTTTAAAATCGGTCCAGTAGTTTTTGAGCCTGTTCATTACAACCAAACAAACAATCAAAGTTTTCCTCTTTATAATATTAGTATAGATAAACTGAAAATCAGGAAAAAAGGAGATTGTTTTTAAATTTCAAACCAACGCATATGAATAACTAAGAAACAATCGTCTTTTTTCCTGATCATCCATGAATTTTTCGTTTCAATTTATATGTTTTATTAAGCATTGGAGCTTTTTTAACCAGTATCCATTAATATTTTTCAAAAAAAAAAACGAAAAAAAATGTTTTTCCCACGAACACATAATTTCATTCGGATTTCACATTAAATTCTCAAATTTCGTAAGAAATTATTCACTGTTCCAAAATCCACTCCAAAAAAATTCACAAACAATTTTTACATGTTGCACTTACGTTTTTTCCTTATGGCATCCAAATCAGAAAGAAATATTGACACATTGTAACTCACACTGTCAATTTGACAGTTCAGTTCCGCCCCCAGCGTTAAAAAAGTAAGCGACATTATGGCTGGTTCAAAAGAACGCTGTACCCGTTGCCAGTGCTCCGAATTGCAACCAAACTTTACGAAACCCATTTTCAATACTTACTTAACAATGTTCGTAAGTTTGGTTTAATTCGGTTCAAAGACACGGCGGGTCCACGTTTTGGCATATATATCGAGACCCTAGTCATCAATAGGTATGAAAATTACCCCGTATTAAAGCACTTATCAACAGCTTTCATTTGATATCCATATTGTACAAACACATTCTAGGGTCCACGTATTGGTCTCCATCTCGAGACCCCAGTCACGGAGCGGATGGAAATACTCTGAACTAAAGCATTCACCAACAGCTTCCATTTGATACCCATATTGTACATACACATCCGAAGGTTACCCGGGTCCACGTTTTGACCTATATCTCGAGACCCTATCTACCAATAGGTATCCAAACTATACGGAAACCATCTTCAATACCTCCTAAAGTTTGGTTTAATTCGGTTTAAGGACACGGCGGGTCCACGTTTTGGCATATATTTCGATACCCTAGTTATCAATAGATATGAAAATTACCCCGTATTAAAGCACTTATCAACAGCTTCCATTTGATACCCATATTGTACATACACGTCCGAAGGTTACCCGGGTCCACGTTTTGACCTATATCTCGAGCCCTATTTCCAAAATAAAATATAATCCATGTTACTCGTGGATAATGTAGCTTTCGAATGGTGAAAGAATTTTTAAACTCGGTCCAGTAGTTTTTGAGCCTATTCATTACAACCAAACAAACAAACAAAGTTTTCCTCTAAGGAAAAAAGAAGATTGTTTTTAAATTTCACGGGTCCACGTTTTGACCTATATCTCGAGACGCCAGTCACGGATCGGCATGAAAAATACTCTGTAATAAAGTATTCACCAACAGCTTTCATTTGATACCCATATTGTACATACACGTCCGAAGGTTACCCGGGTCCACGTTTTGACCTATATCTCGAGACCCTATCTACCAATAGGTATTCCAACTATACGGAAACCATCTTCAATACCTCCTTAACAATGTGTGTAAGTTTGGTTTAATTCGGTTCAAAGACACGGCGAGTCCACGTTTTGGCATATATTTCGAGACCCTAGTCATCAATAGGTATGAAAATTACCCCGTATTAAAGCATTCACCAACAGCTTCCATTTGATACCCATATTGTACATACACATCCGAAGGTTACCCGGGTCCACGTTTTGACCTATATCTCGAGACCCTATCTACCAATAGGTATCCAAACTATACGGAAACCATCTTCAATACCTCCTTAACAATGTGTGTAAGTTTGGTTTAATTCGGTTCAAAGACACGGCGGGGCCACGTTTTGGCATATATTTCGAGACCCTAGTCATCAATAGGTATGGAAATTACCCCGTATTAAAGCACTTATCAACAGCTTTCATTTGATATCCATATTGTACAAACACATTCTAGGGTCCACGTGTTGGTCTCCATCTCGAGACCCCAGTCACGGAGCGGATGGAAATACTCTGAACTAAAGCATTCACCAACAGCTTCCATTTGATACCCATATTGTACATACACATCCGAAGGTTACCCGGGTCCACGTTTTGACCTATATCTCGAGACCCTATCTACCAATAGGTATCCAAACTATACGGAAACCATCTTCAATACCTCCTTAACAATGTGTGTAAGTTTGGTTTAATTCGGTTCAAAGACACGGCGGGGCCACGTTTTGGCATATATTTCGAGACCCTAGTCATCAATAGGTATGGAAATTACCCCGTATTAAAGCACTTATCAACAGCTTTCATTTGATATCCATATTGTACAAACACATTCTAGGGTCCACGTTTTGGTCTCTATCTCGAGACCCTAGTCACGGATCGGCATGAAAAATACTCTGTAATAAAGTATTCACCAACAGCTTTCATTTGATACCCATATTGTACATACACGTCCGAAGGTTACCCGGGTCCACGTTTTGACCTATATCTCGAGACCCTATCTACCAATAGGTATTCCAACTATACGGAAACCATCTTCAATACCTCCTTAACAATGTGTGTAAGTTTGGTTTAATTCGGTTCAAAGACACGGCGAGTCCACGTTTTGGCATATATTTCGAGACCCTAGTCATCAATAGGTATGAAAATTACCCCGTATTAAAGCACTTATCAACAGCTTCCATTTGATACCCATATTGTACATACACAACCGAAGGTTACCCGGGTCCACGTTTTGACCTATATCTCGAGACCCCAGTCACGGATCGGCACGAAAAATACTCTGTAATAAAGTATTCACCAACAGCTTTCATTTGATACCCATATTGTACATACACGTCCGAAGGTTACCCGGGTCCACGTTTTGACCTATATCTCGAGACCCTATCTACCAATAGGTATTCAAACTATACGGAAATCATCTTCAATACCTCCTTAACAATGTGTGTACGTTTGGTTTAATTCGGTTCAAAGACACGGCGAGTCCACGTTTTGGCATATATTTCGAGACCCTAGTCATCAATAGGTATGAAAATTACCCCGTAATAAAGCATTCACCAACAGCTTTCATTTGATACCCATATTGTACATACACATCCGAAGGTTACCCGGGTCCACGTTTTGACCTATATCTCGAGACCCTATCTACCAATAGGTATGCAAACTATGCGGAAATCATCTTCAATACCTACTTAACAATGTGTGTAAGTTTGGTTTAATTCGGTTCAAAGACACGGCGGGGCCACGTTTTGGCATATATTTCGAGACCCTAGTCATCAATAGGTATGGAAATTACCCCGTATTAAAGCACTTATCAACAGCTTTCATTTGATATCCATATTGTACAAACACATTCTAGGGTCCACGTTTGTGTCTCTATCTCGAGACCCCAGTCACGGAGCGGCATGAAAAATACTCTGAGCTAAAGCATTCACCAACAGCTTCCATTTGATACCCATATTGTACATACACGTCCGAAGGTTACCCGGGTCCACGTTTTGACTTATATCTCGAGACATTATCTACCAATAGGTATTCCAACTATACGGAAATCATCTTCAATACCTACTTAACAATGTGTGTAAGTTTGGTTTAATTCGGCGCAAAGACACGGCGGGTCCACGTTTTGGCATATATTTCGAGACTCTAGTCATCAATAGGTATGAAAATTAACCCGTATTAAAGCACTTATCCACAGCTTCCATTTGATACCCATATTGTACATGCACAACCAAAGGTTACCTGGGTCCACGTTTTGACCTATATCTCGAGACGCCAGTCACGGATCGGCATGAAAAATACTCTGTAATAAAGTATTCACCAACAGCTTTCATTTGATACCCATATTGTACATACACGTCCGAAGGTTACCCGGGTCCACGTTTTGACCTATATCTCGAGACCCTATCTACCAATAGGTATTCAAACTATACGGAAATCATATTCAATACCTACTTAACAATGTGTGTAAGTTTGGTTTAATTCGGTTCAAAGACACGGCGGGGCCACGTTTTGGCATATATTTCGAGACCCTAGTCATCAATAGATATGAAAATTACCCCGTATTAAAGCACTTATCAACAGCTCTCATTTGATATCCATATTGTACAAACACATTCTAGGGTCCACGTTTTGGTCTCTATCTCGAGACCCTAGTCACGGAGCGGCATGAAAAATACTCTGAACTAAAGCATTCACCAACAGCTTCCATTTGATACCCATATTGTACATACACGTCCGAAGGTTACCCGGGTCCACGTTTTGACTTATATCTCGAGACCCTATCTACCAATAGGTATTCAAACTATACGGAAACCATCTTCAATACCTACTTAACAATGTGTGTAAGTTTGGTTTAATTCGGTGCAAAGACACGGCAAGTCCACGTTTTGGCATATATTTCGAGACCCTAGTCATCAATAGGTATGAAAATTAACCCGTAGTAAAGCACTTATCCACAGCTTCCATTTGGTACCAATATTGTACATACACAACCAAAGGTTACCCGGGTCCACGTTGTGACCTATATCTCGAGACGCCAGTCACGGAGCGGCATGAAAAATACTCTGTACTAAAGCATTCACCAACAGCTTCCATTTGATACCCATATTGTACATACACATCCGAAGGTTACCCGGGTCCACGTTTTGACCTATATTTCGAGACCCTATCTCCCAATAGGTATCCGAACTATACGGAAACCATCTACTTAACAATGTGTGTAAGTTTGGTTTAATTCGGCGCAAAGACACGGCGGGTCCACGTTTTGGCATATATTTCGATACCCTAGTTATCAATAGATATGAAAATTACTCCGTATTAAAGCACTTATCAACAGCTTTCATTTGATACCCATATTGTACATACACGTCCGAAGGTTACTCGGGTCCACGTTTTGACCTATATCTCGAGACCCCATTCACGAAGCGGCATGAAAAATACTCCGAACCAAAGCATTCACCAACAGCTTCCATTTGATACCCATATTGTACATACACATCCGAAGGTTACCCGGGTCCACGTTTTGACCTATATCTCGAGACCCTATCTACCAATAGGTATCCAAACTATACGGAAACCATCTTCAATATCTACTTAACAATGTGTGTAAGTTTGGTTTAATTCGACGCAAAGAAACGGCGGGTCCACGTTTTGGCATATATTTCGATACCCTAGTTATCAATAGATATGAAAATTACCCCGTATTAAAGCACTTATCAACAGCTTCCATTTGATACCCATATTGTACATACACAACCAAAGGTTACCCGGGTCCACGTTTTGACCTATATCTCGAGACCCTATCTACCAATAGGTATCCAAACTATACGGAAACCATCTTCAATACCTACTTAACAAAGTGTGTAAGTTTGGTTTAATTCGGCGCGAAGACACGGCGGGTCCACGTTTTGGCATATATTTCGATACCCTAGTCATCAATAGATATGAAAATTACCCCGTATTAAAGCACTTATCAACAGCTTCCATTTGATACCCATATTGTACATACACAACCAAAGGTTACCCGGGTCCACGTTTTGACCTATATCTCGAGACCCCATTCACGAAGCGGCATGAAAAATACTCTGTAATAAAGCATTCACCAACAGCTTTCTTTTGATACCCATATTGTACATACACGTTCGAAGGCTACCCGGGTCCACGTTTTGACCTATATCTCGAGACCAATAGGTATTCAAACTATACGGAAATCATCTTCAATACCTACTTAACAATGTGCGTAAGTTTGGTTTAATTCGGCGCAAAGACACGGCGGGTCCACGTTTTGGCATATATTTCCAGACCCTAGTCATCTATAGGTATGAAAATTACCCCGTATTAAAGCACTTATCAACAGCTTTCATTTGATACCCATATTGTACATACACAACCAAAGGTTACCCGCGTCCACGTTTTGACCTATATCTCGAGACCCCAGTCACGGAGCGGCATGAAAAATACTCTGTACTAAAGCATTCACCAACAGCTTCAATTTGATATCCATATTGTACAAGCTCATTCTAGGGTCCACGTTTTGGTCTCTACCTCGAGACCCTAGTCACAGAGCGGCATGAAAAATACTCTGAACTAAAGCATTCACCAACAGCTTCCATTTGATATCCATATTGTACATACACGTCCGAAGGTTACCCGGGTCCACGTTTTGACCTATATCTCGAGCCCTATTTCCAAAATAAAATATAATCCATGTTACTCGTGGATAATGTAGCTTTCGAATGGAGAAAGAATTTTTAAAATCGGTCCAGTAGTTTTTGAGCCTGTTCATTACAACCAAACAAACAATCAAAGTTTTCCTCTTTATAATATTAGTATAGATAAACTGAAAATCAGGAAAAAAGGAGATTGTTTTTAAATTTCAAACCAACGCATATGAATAACTAAGAAACAATCGTCTTTTTTCCTGATCATCCATGAATTTTTCGTTTCAATTTATATGTTTTATTAAGCATTGGAGCTTTTTTAACCAGTATCCATTAATATTTTTCAAAAAAAAAAACGAAAAAAAATGTTTTTCCCACGAACACATAATTTCATTCGGATTTCACATTAAATTCTCAAATTTCGTAAGAAATTATTCACTGTTCCAAAATCCACTCCAAAAAAATTCACAAACAATTTTTACATGTTGCACTTACGTTTTTTCCTTATGGCATCCAAATCAGAAAGAAATATTGACACATTGTAACTCACACTGTCAATTTGACAGTTCAGTTCCGCCCCCAGCGTTAAAAAAGTAAGCGACATTATGGCTGGTTCAAAAGAACGCTGTACCCGTTGCCAGTGCTCCGAATTGCAACCAAACTTTACGAAACCCATTTTCAATACTTACTTAACAATGTTCGTAAGTTTGGTTTAATTCGGTTCAAAGACACGGCGGGTCCACGTTTTGGCATATATATCGAGACCCTAGTCATCAATAGGTATGAAAATTACCCCGTATTAAAGCACTTATCAACAGCTTTCATTTGATATCCATATTGTACAAACACATTCTAGGGTCCACGTATTGGTCTCCATCTCGAGACCCCAGTCACGGAGCGGATGGAAATACTCTGAACTAAAGCATTCACCAACAGCTTCCATTTGATACCCATATTGTACATACACATCCGAAGGTTACCCGGGTCCACGTTTTGACCTATATCTCGAGACCCTATCTACCAATAGGTATCCAAACTATACGGAAACCATCTTCAATACCTCCTAAAGTTTGGTTTAATTCGGTTTAAGGACACGGCGGGTCCACGTTTTGGCATATATTTCGATACCCTAGTTATCAATAGATATGAAAATTACCCCGTATTAAAGCACTTATCAACAGCTTCCATTTGATACCCATATTGTACATACACGTCCGAAGGTTACCCGGGTCCACGTTTTGACCTATATCTCGAGCCCTATTTCCAAAATAAAATATAATCCATGTTACTCGTGGATAATGTAGCTTTCGAATGGTGAAAGAATTTTTAAACTCGGTCCAGTAGTTTTTGAGCCTATTCATTACAACCAAACAAACAAACAAAGTTTTCCTCTAAGGAAAAAAGAAGATTGTTTTTAAATTTCACGGGTCCACGTTTTGACCTATATCTCGAGACGCCAGTCACGGATCGGCATGAAAAATACTCTGTAATAAAGTATTCACCAACAGCTTTCATTTGATACCCATATTGTACATACACGTCCGAAGGTTACCCGGGTCCACGTTTTGACCTATATCTCGAGACCCTATCTACCAATAGGTATTCCAACTATACGGAAACCATCTTCAATACCTCCTTAACAATGTGTGTAAGTTTGGTTTAATTCGGTTCAAAGACACGGCGAGTCCACGTTTTGGCATATATTTCGAGACCCTAGTCATCAATAGGTATGAAAATTACCCCGTATTAAAGCATTCACCAACAGCTTCCATTTGATACCCATATTGTACATACACATCCGAAGGTTACCCGGGTCCACGTTTTGACCTATATCTCGAGACCCTATCTACCAATAGGTATCCAAACTATACGGAAACCATCTTCAATACCTCCTTAACAATGTGTGTAAGTTTGGTTTAATTCGGTTCAAAGACACGGCGGGGCCACGTTTTGGCATATATTTCGAGACCCTAGTCATCAATAGGTATGGAAATTACCCCGTATTAAAGCACTTATCAACAGCTTTCATTTGATATCCATATTGTACAAACACATTCTAGGGTCCACGTGTTGGTCTCCATCTCGAGACCCCAGTCACGGAGCGGATGGAAATACTCTGAACTAAAGCATTCACCAACAGCTTCCATTTGATACCCATATTGTACATACACATCCGAAGGTTACCCGGGTCCACGTTTTGACCTATATCTCGAGACCCTATCTACCAATAGGTATCCAAACTATACGGAAACCATCTTCAATACCTCCTTAACAATGTGTGTAAGTTTGGTTTAATTCGGTTCAAAGACACGGCGGGGCCACGTTTTGGCATATATTTCGAGACCCTAGTCATCAATAGGTATGGAAATTACCCCGTATTAAAGCACTTATCAACAGCTTTCATTTGATATCCATATTGTACAAACACATTCTAGGGTCCACGTTTTGGTCTCTATCTCGAGACCCTAGTCACGGATCGGCATGAAAAATACTCTGTAATAAAGTATTCACCAACAGCTTTCATTTGATACCCATATTGTACATACACGTCCGAAGGTTACCCGGGTCCACGTTTTGACCTATATCTCGAGACCCTATCTACCAATAGGTATTCCAACTATACGGAAACCATCTTCAATACCTCCTTAACAATGTGTGTAAGTTTGGTTTAATTCGGTTCAAAGACACGGCGAGTCCACGTTTTGGCATATATTTCGAGACCCTAGTCATCAATAGGTATGAAAATTACCCCGTATTAAAGCACTTATCAACAGCTTCCATTTGATACCCATATTGTACATACACAACCGAAGGTTACCCGGGTCCACGTTTTGACCTATATCTCGAGACCCCAGTCACGGATCGGCACGAAAAATACTCTGTAATAAAGTATTCACCAACAGCTTTCATTTGATACCCATATTGTACATACACGTCCGAAGGTTACCCGGGTCCACGTTTTGACCTATATCTCGAGACCCTATCTACCAATAGGTATTCAAACTATACGGAAATCATCTTCAATACCTCCTTAACAATGTGTGTACGTTTGGTTTAATTCGGTTCAAAGACACGGCGAGTCCACGTTTTGGCATATATTTCGAGACCCTAGTCATCAATAGGTATGAAAATTACCCCGTAATAAAGCATTCACCAACAGCTTTCATTTGATACCCATATTGTACATACACATCCGAAGGTTACCCGGGTCCACGTTTTGACCTATATCTCGAGACCCTATCTACCAATAGGTATTCAAACTATGCGGAAATCATCTTCAATACCTACTTAACAATGTGTGTAAGTTTGGTTTAATTCGGTTCAAAGACACGGCGGGGCCACGTTTTGGCATATATTTCGAGACCCTAGTCATCAATAGGTATGGAAATTACCCCGTATTAAAGCACTTATCAACAGCTTTCATTTGATATCCATATTGTACAAACACATTCTAGGGTCCACGTTTGTGTCTCTATCTCGAGACCCCAGTCACGGAGCGGCATGAAAAATACTCTGAGCTAAAGCATTCACCAACAGCTTCCATTTGATACCCATATTGTACATACACGTCCGAAGGTTACCCGGGTCCACGTTTTGACTTATATCTCGAGACATTATCTACCAATAGGTATTCCAACTATACGGAAATCATCTTCAATACCTACTTAACAATGTGTGTAAGTTTGGTTTAATTCGGCGCAAAGACACGGCGGGTCCACGTTTTGGCATATATTTCGAGACTCTAGTCATCAATAGGTATGAAAATTAACCCGTATTAAAGCACTTATCCACAGCTTCCATTTGATACCCATATTGTACATGCACAACCAAAGGTTACCTGGGTCCACGTTTTGACCTATATCTCGAGACGCCAGTCACGGATCGGCATGAAAAATACTCTGTAATAAAGTATTCACCAACAGCTTTCATTTGATACCCATATTGTACATACACGTCCGAAGGTTACCCGGGTCCACGTTTTGACCTATATCTCGAGACCCTATCTACCAATAGGTATTCAAACTATACGGAAATCATATTCAATACCTACTTAACAATGTGTGTAAGTTTGGTTTAATTCGGTTCAAAGACACGGCGGGGCCACGTTTTGGCATATATTTCGAGACCCTAGTCATCAATAGATATGAAAATTACCCCGTATTAAAGCACTTATCAACAGCTCTCATTTGATATCCATATTGTACAAACACATTCTAGGGTCCACGTTTTGGTCTCTATCTCGAGACCCTAGTCACGGAGCGGCATGAAAAATACTCTGAACTAAAGCATTCACCAACAGCTTCCATTTGATACCCATATTGTACATACACGTCCGAAGGTTACCCGGGTCCACGTTTTGACTTATATCTCGAGACCCTATCTACCAATAGGTATTCAAACTATACGGAAACCATCTTCAATACCTACTTAACAATGTGTGTAAGTTTGGTTTAATTCGGTGCAAAGACACGGCAAGTCCACGTTTTGGCATATATTTCGAGACCCTAGTCATCAATAGGTATGAAAATTAACCCGTAGTAAAGCACTTATCCACAGCTTCCATTTGGTACCAATATTGTACATACACAACCAAAGGTTACCCGGGTCCACGTTGTGACCTATATCTCGAGACGCCAGTCACGGAGCGGCATGAAAAATACTCTGTACTAAAGCATTCACCAACAGCTTCCATTTGATACCCATATTTACATACACGTCCGAAGGTTACCCGGGTCCACATTTTGACCTATATCTCGAGCCCTATTTCCAAAATAAAATATAATCCATGTTACTCGTGGATAATGTAGCTTTCGAATGGTGAAAGAATTTTTAAAATCGGTCCAGTAGTTTTTGAGCCTATTCATTACAACCAAACAAACAAACAAAGTTTTCCTCTTATAATATTAGTATGTATAGATAAATTGAAAATCAGGAAAAAAGGAGATTGTTTTTAAATTTCAAATCAACGCATATGAATAACTAAGAACCAATCGTCTTTTTTCCTGATCATCCATGAATTTTTCGTTTCAATTTATATGTTTTATTAAGCATTGGAGCTTTTTTAACCATTATCCATTTATATTTTTCAAAAAAAAAACGAAAAAATTTTTTTTTCCACAAACACATAATTTCATTCAAATTTCACATTAAATTCTGAAATTTCGTAAGAAGTTATTCACTGTTCCAAAATCCACTCCAAAAAAATTCACAAACAATTTTTATATGTTGCACTTACGTTTTTTCCTTATGGCATCCAAATCAGAAAGAAATATTGACCCATTGTAACTCACACTGTCAATTTGACAGTTCAGTTCCGCCCCAAGCGTTAAAAAAGTAAGCGATATTATGGCTGGTTCAAAAGAACGCTGTACCCGTTGCCAGTGCTCCGAATTACAACCAAACTTTACGAAACCCATTTTCAATACTTACTTAACAATGTGCTTAAGTTTGGTTTAAGGGCGGGGGGGGTAAGGGATAAACGCTAAAAAAAAACACTTTTTTCATGAATTTATTGTAGCGAAACGGTTCAAGTCAGTTTATTAAAAGTTGTTGCATATTATAAAGTAACATTTCAAGAATATTTGATAAAATGTTCATGTAAAAATATTGCAAAATGAGCGAATGAGAGCACATTTACGTAGACGTCTTTTCAAAAATACATTTTGCAGTAGTCAGCACATCTCAGCGTAGAATCATCTGAAATCAAAAAAATCGAATAATTTAGTTAAAGTATGAGTTAAACTTCCCCCCAACGTTTATTTTGACGATTTATTTTCATTTTCAGCCATTTGGTAGTCGGTTGAAGTAAAAAGTGATTTTTGACGAAAAAATGGCGCCATTTTGTAGGTGTAAAACCACCTTAATATAAAAAAAAAATGGCGAAAAAAAAACGTTGGGGGAGGTTTTTTATATGTAAAATATGTGTGCACAATTTCAAAAGGATCGGTTGTGTAGTTTTCAAATGCCAATGACTACGCACTTTAAAAAAAAAGGTTCGAGAAAACCGCGTTTAAAGTTTTAACGGACTATGCGCGCAACTGCTAAGTCTCGGCAGATGTTTGAGGCGGCTCGGCTTTATGCTCTATAACTTAAAAAGTTCTGCTCGGATTGACTTAAAACTTTAACACGGTATTTTTGAAATGTTTTACTACAATAACATGCAAAAAAAAAATCGATTTTTATCCCTTACCCCCCCCCCCCCCTTAATTCAGTGCAAAGACACGGCGAGTCCACGTTTTGGCATATGTTTCGAGACCCTAGTCATCAATAGGTATCCAAACTATACGGAAACCATCTTCAATACCTCCTTAAGTTTGGTTTAATTCGGTTTAAAGACACGGCGGGTCCACGTTTTGGCATATATTTCAAGACCCTAGTCATCAACAGATATTAAAAGCATTTATTAACAGCTTTCATTTGATACCCATATTGTACATACTCAACCAAAGTTTACCCGGGTCCACGTTTTGACCTATATCTCGAGACCCGAGTCACAGAGCGGTATCAAAAATACTCTGAACTAAAGCATTCACCAACAGCTTCCATTTGATACCCATATTGTGCATACACGTCCGAAGGTTGCCCGGGTCCACGTTTTGACCTATATCTCGAGCCCTATAAAATATAATCCATGTTACTCGTGAATAATGTAGCTTTCGAATGGTGAAAGAATTTTTAAAATCGGTCCAGTAGTTTTTGAGCCTGTTCATTACAACCAAACAAACAAACAAAGTTTTCCTCTTTATAATATTAGTATAGATAAACTGAAAATCAGGAAAAAAGGAGATTGTTTTTAAATTTCAAACCAACGCATATGAATAACTAAGAAACAATCGTCTTTTTTCCTGATCATCCATGAATTTTTCGTTTCAATTTATATGTTTTATTAAGCATTGGAGCTTTTTTAACCAGTATCCATTAATATTTTTCAAAAAAAAAAAACGAAAAAAAATGTTTTTCCCACGAACACATAATTTCATTCGGATTTCACATTAAATTCTCAAATTTCGTAAGAAATTATTCACTGTTCCAAAATCCACTCCAAAAAAATTCACAAACAATTTTTACATGTTGCACTTACGTTTTTTCCTTATGGCATCCAAATCAGAAAGAAATATTGACACATTGTAACTTACACTGTCAATTTGACAGTTCAGTTCCGCCCCAAGCGTTAAAAAAGTAAGCGACATTATGGCTGGTTCAAAAGAACGCTGTACCCGTTGCCAGTGCTCCGAATTGCAACCAAACTTTACGAAACCCATTTTCAATACTTACTTAACAATGTGCGTAAGTTTGGTTTAATTCGGTGCAAAGACACGGCGGGTCCACGTTTTGATATATATTTCGAGACCCTAGTCATCAATAGGTATGAAAATTACCCAGTATTAAAGCAATTATCAACAGCTTTCATTTGATATCCACATTGTAAAAACACATTCTAGGGTCCACATATTGGTCTCCATCTCGAGACCCTAGTCACGGAGCGAATGGAAATACTCTGAACTAAAGCATTCACCAACAGCTTCCATTTGATACCCATATTGTACATACACATCCGAAGGTTACCCGGGTCCACGTTTTGACCTATATCTCGAGACCCTATCTACCAATAGGTATCCCAACTATACGGAAACCGTCTTCAATACCTACTTAACAATGTGTGTAAGTTTGGTTTAATTTGGTTCAAAGACACGGCGGGTCCACGTTTTGGCATATATTTCGATACCCTAGTTATCAATAGATATGAAAATTACCCCGTATTAAAGCACTTATCAACAGCTTCCATTTGATACCCATATTGTACATACACATCCGAAGGTTACCCGGGTCCACGTTTTGACCTATATCTCGAGACCCTATCTACCAATAGGTATCCAAACTATACGGAAACCATCTTCAATACCTACTTAACAATGTGTGTAAGTTTGGTTTAATTCGGTTCAAAGACACGGCGGGTCCACGTTTTGGTATATATTTCGAGACCCTAGTCATCAATAGGTATGAAAATTACCCCGTATTAAAGCAATTGTCAAAATCTTTCATTTGATATCCATATTGTACAAACACATTCTAGGGTCCACGTTTTGGTCTCCATCTCGAGACCCTAGTCACGGAGCGGATGGAAATACTCTGAACTAAAGCATTCACCAACAGCTTCCATTTGATACCCATATTGTACATACACATCCGAAGGTTACCCGGGTCCACGTTTTGACCTATATTTCGAGACCCTATCTACCAATAGGTATTCAAACTATACGGAAATCATCTTCAACACCTACTTAACAATGTGTGTAAGTTTGGTTTAATTCGGTGCAAAGACACGGCGGGTCCACGTTTTGGCATATATTTCGAGACCCTAGTCATCAATAGGTATGAAAATTACCCCGTATTAAAGCAATTATCAACAGCTTTCATTTGATATCCACATTGTAAAAACACATTCTAGGGTCCACATATTGGTCTCCATCTCGAGACCCTAGTCACGGAGCGAATGGAAATACTCTGAACTAAAGCATTCACCAACAGCTTCCATTTGATACCCATATTGTACATACACATCCGAAGGTTACCCGGGTCCACGTTTTGACCTATATCTCGAGACCCTATCTACCAATAGGTATCCCAACTATACGGAAACCATCTTCAATACCTACTTAACAATGTGTGTAAGTTTGGTTTAATTCGGTTCAAAGACACGGCGGGTCCACGTTTTGGTATATATTTCCAGACCCTAGTCATCAATAGGTATGAAAATTACCCCGTATTAAAGCACTTACCAACAGCTTTCATTTGATACCCATATTGTACATACTCAACCAAAGGTTACCTGCGTCCACGTTTTGACCTATATCTCGAGACCCCAGTAACGGAGCGGCATGAAAAATACTCTATACTAAAGCATTCACCAACAGCTTCCATTTGATACCCATATTGTACATACACGTTCGAAGGTTACCCGGGTCCACGTTTTGACCTATATCTCGAGACCCTATCTACCAATAGGTATCCAAACTATACGGAAACCATCTTCAATACCTCCTTAACAATGTGTGTAAGTTTGGTTTAATTCGGTTTAAAGACACGGCGGGTCCACGTTTTGGCATATATTTCGAGACCCTAGTCATCAATAGATATGAGAATTACCCCGTATTAAAGCACTTATCAACAGCTTTCATTTGATATCCATATTGTAAAAACACATTCTAGGGTCCACGTTTTGGTCTCCATCTCGAGACCCTAGTCACGGAGCGGATGGAAATACTCTGAACTAAAGCATTCACCAACAGCTTCCATTTGATACCCATATTGTACATACACATCCGAAGGTTACCCGGGTCCACGTTTTGAACTATATCTCGAGACCCTATCTACCAATAGGTATCCAAACTATACGGAAACCATCTTCAATACCTCCTTAAATATGTGTGTAAGTTTGGTTTAATTCGGTGCAAAGACACGGCGGGTCCACGTTTTGGCATATATTTCCAGACCCTAGTCATCTATAGGTATGAAAATTACCCCGTATTAAAACACTTATCAACAGCTTTCATTTGATACCCATATTGTACATACACAACCAAAGGTTACCCGCGTCCACGTTTTGACCTATATCTCGAGACCCCAGTCACGGAGCGGCATGAAAAATACTCTGTACTAAAGCATTCACCAACAGCTTCAATTTGATATCCATATTGTACAAGCTCATTCTAGGGTCCACGTTTTGGTCTCTACCTCGAGACCCTAGTCACAGAGCGGCATGAAAAATACTCTGAACTAAAGCATTCACCAACAGCTTCCATTTGATATCCATATTGCACATACACGTCCGAAGGTTACCCGGGTCCACGTTTTGACCTATATCTCGAGCCCTATTTCCAAAATAAAATATAATCCATGTTACTCGTGGATAATGTAGCTTTCGAATGGTGAAAGAATTTTTAAAATCGGTCCAGTAGTTTTTGAGCCTGTTCATTACAACCAAACAAACAAACAAAGTTTTCCTCTTTATAATATTAGTATAGATAAACTGAAAATCAGGAAAAAAGGAGATTGTTTTTAAATTTCAAACCAACGCATATGAATAACTAAGAAACAATCGTCTTTTTTCCTGATCATCCATGAATTTTTCGTTTCAATTTATATGTTTTATTAAGCATTGGAGCTTTTTTACCCAGTATCCATTAATATTTTTCAAAAAAAAAACGAAAAAAATTTTTTTTTCCACGAACACGTAATTTCATTCGGATTTCACATTAAATTCTCAAATTTCGTAAGAAATTATTCACTGTTCCAAAATCCACTCCAAAAAAATTCACAAACAATTTTTACATGTTGCACTTACGTTTTTTCCTTATGGCATCCAAATCAGAAAGAAATATTGACACATTGTAACTCACACTGTCAATTTGACAGTTCGGTTCCGCCCCCAGCGTTAAAAAAGTAAGCGACATTATGGCTGGTTCAAAAGAACGCTGTACCCGTTGCCAGTGCTCCGAATTACAACCAAACTTTACGAAACCCATTTTCAATACTTACTTAACAATGTGCGTAAGTTTGGTTAAATTCGGTGCAAAGCCACGGCGGGTCCACGTTTTGGCATATATTTCGAGACCCTAGTCATCAATAGGTATGAAAATTACCCAGTATTAAAGCACTTATCAACAGCTTTCATTTGATATCCATATTGTACAAACACATTCTAGGCTCCACGTTTTGGTCTCCATCTCGAGACCCTAGTCACGGAGCGGATGGAAATATTCTGAACTAAAGCATTCAAGAAACAGTTTCCATTTGATCCCCATATTGTACATACACATCCGAAGGTTACCCGGGTCCACGTTTTGACCTATATCTCGAGACCCTATCTACCAATAGGTATCCCAACTATACGGAAACCATCTTCAATACCTACTTAACAATGTGTGTAAGTTTGGTTTAATTCGGTTCAAAGACACGGCGGGTCCACGTTTTGGTATATATTTCCAGACCCTAGTCATCAATAGGTATGAAAATTACCCCGTATTAAAGCACTTACCAACAGCTTTCATTTGATACCCATATTGTACATACTCAACCAAAGGTTACCTGCGTCCACGTTTTGACCTATATCTCGAGACCCCAGTAACGGAGCGGCATGAAAAATACTCTATACTAAAGCATTCACCAACAGCTTCCATTTGATACCCATATTGTACATACACGTTCGAAGGTTACCCGGGTCCACGTTTTGACCTATATCTCGAGACCCTATCTACCAATAGGTATCCAAACTATACGGAAACCATCTTCAATACCTCCTTAACAATGTGTGTAAGTTTGGTTTAATTCGGTTTAAAGACACGGCGGGTCCACGTTTTGGCATATATTTCGAGACCCTAGTCATCAATAGATATGAGAATTACCCCGTATTAAAGCACTTATCAACAGCTTTCATTTGATATCCATATTGTAAAAACACATTCTAGGGTCCACGTTTTGGTCTCCATCTCGAGACCCTAGTCACGGAGCGGATGGAAATACTCTGAACTAAAGCATTCACCAACAGCTTCCATTTGATACCCATATTGTACATACACATCCGAAGGTTACCCGGGTCCACGTTTTGAACTATATCTCGAGACCCTATCTACCAATAGGTATCCAAACTATACGGAAACCATCTTCAATACCTCCTTAAATATGTGTGTAAGTTTGGTTTAATTCGGTGCAAAGACACGGCGGGTCCACGTTTTGGCATATATTTCCAGACCCTAGTCATCTATAGGTATGAAAATTACCCCGTATTAAAACACTTATCAACAGCTTTCATTTGATACCCATATTGTACATACACAACCAAAGGTTACCCGCGTCCACGTTTTGACCTATATCTCGAGACCCCAGTCACGGAGCGGCATGAAAAATACTCTGTACTAAAGCATTCACCAACAGCTTCAATTTGATATCCATATTGTACAAGCTCATTCTAGGGTCCACGTTTTGGTCTCTACCTCGAGACCCTAGTCACAGAGCGGCATGAAAAATACTCTGAACTAAAGCATTCACCAACAGCTTCCATTTGATATCCATATTGCACATACACGTCCGAAGGTTACCCGGGTCCACGTTTTGACCTATATCTCGAGCCCTATTTCCAAAATAAAATATAATCCATGTTACTCGTGGATAATGTAGCTTTCGAATGGTGAAAGAATTTTTAAAATCGGTCCAGTAGTTTTTGAGCCTGTTCATTACAACCAAACAAACAAACAAAGTTTTCCTCTTTATAATATTAGTATAGATAAACTGAAAATCAGGAAAAAAGGAGATTGTTTTTAAATTTCAAACCAACGCATATGAATAACTAAGAAACAATCGTCTTTTTTCCTGATCATCCATGAATTTTTCGTTTCAATTTATATGTTTTATTAAGCATTGGAGCTTTTTTACCCAGTATCCATTAATATTTTTCAAAAAAAAAACGAAAAAAATTTTTTTTTCCACGAACACGTAATTTCATTCGGATTTCACATTAAATTCTCAAATTTCGTAAGAAATTATTCACTGTTCCAAAATCCACTCCAAAAAAATTCACAAACAATTTTTACATGTTGCACTTACGTTTTTTCCTTATGGCATCCAAATCAGAAAGAAATATTGACACATTGTAACTCACACTGTCAATTTGACAGTTCGGTTCCGCCCCCAGCGTTAAAAAAGTAAGCGACATTATGGCTGGTTCAAAAGAACGCTGTACCCGTTGCCAGTGCTCCGAATTACAACCAAACTTTACGAAACCCATTTTCAATACTTACTTAACAATGTGCGTAAGTTTGGTTAAATTCGGTGCAAAGCCACGGCGGGTCCACGTTTTGGCATATATTTCGAGACCCTAGTCATCAATAGGTATGAAAATTACCCAGTATTAAAGCACTTATCAACAGCTTTCATTTGATATCCATATTGTACAAACACATTCTAGGCTCCACGTTTTGGTCTCCATCTCGAGACCCTAGTCACGGAGCGGATGGAAATATTCTGAACTAAAGCATTCAAGAAACAGTTTCCATTTGATCCCCATATTGTACATACACATCCGAAGGTTACCCGGGTCCACGTTTTGACCTATATTTCGAGACCCTATCTACCAATAGGTATCCAAACTATACGGAAACCATCTTCAATACCTACTTAACAATGTGTGTAAGTTTGGTTTAATTTGGTTCAAAGACACGGCGGGTCCATGTTTTGGGATACATTTCCAGACCCTAGTCATCAATAGGTATGAAAATTACCCCGTATTAAAGCACTTATCAACAGCTTTCATTTGTTACCCATATTGTACATACACAACCAAAGGTTACCCGGGTCCACGTTTTGACCTATATCTCGAGACCCCATTCACGAAGCGGCATGAAAAATACTCTGTAATAAAGCATTCACCAACAGTTTCCATTTGATCCCCATATTGTACATACACATCCGAAGGTTACCCGGGTCCACGTTTTGACCTATATTTCGAGACCCTATCTACCAATAGGTATCCAAACTATACGGAAACCATCTTCAATACCTACTTAACAATGTGTGTAAGTTTGGTTTAATTTGGTTCAAAGACACGGCGGGGCCACGTTTTGGCATATATTTCGAGACCCTAGTCATCAATAGATATGAAAATTACCCCGTATTAAAGCACTTATCAACAGCTCTCATTTGATATCCATATTGTACAAACACATTCTAGGGTCCACGTTTTGGTCTCTATCTCGAGACCCTAGTCACGGAGCGGCATGAAAAATACTCTGAACTAAAGCATTCACCAACAGCTTCCATTTGATACCCATATTGTACATACACGTCCGAAGGTTACCCGGGTCCACGTTTTGACTTATATCTCGAGACCCTATCTACCAATAGGTATTCAAACTATACGGAAACCATCTTCAATACCTACTTAACAATGTGTGTAAGTTTGGTTTAATTCGGTGCAAAGACACGGCAAGTCCACGTTTTGGCATATATTTCGAGACCCTAGTCATCAATAGGTATGAAAATTAACCCGTAGTAAAGCACTTATCCACAGCTTCCATTTGGTACCAATATTGTACATACACAACCAAAGGTTACCCGGGTCCACGTTGTGACCTATATCTCGAGACGCCAGTCACGGAGCGGCATGAAAAATACTCTGTACTAAAGCATTCACCAACAGCTTCCATTTGATACCCATATTTACATACACGTCCGAAGGTTACCCGGGTCCACATTTTGACCTATATCTCGAGCCCTATTTCCAAAATAAAATATAATCCATGTTACTCGTGGATAATGTAGCTTTCGAATGGTGAAAGAATTTTTAAAATCGGTCCAGTAGTTTTTGAGCCTATTCATTACAACCAAACAAACAAACAAAGTTTTCCTCTTATAATATTAGTATGTATAGATAAATTGAAAATCAGGAAAAAAGGAGATTGTTTTTAAATTTCAAATCAACGCATATGAATAACTAAGAACCAATCGTCTTTTTTCCTGATCATCCATGAATTTTTCGTTTCAATTTATATGTTTTATTAAGCATTGGAGCTTTTTTAACCATTATCCATTTATATTTTTCAAAAAAAAAACGAAAAAATTTTTTTTTTCCACAAACACATAATTTCATTCGAATTTCACATTAAATTCTGAAATTTCGTAAGAAGTTATTCACTGTTCCAAAATCCACTCCAAAAAAATTCACAAACAATTTTTATATGTTGCACTTACGTTTTTTCCTTATGGCATCCAAATCAGAAAGAAATATTGACCCATTGTAACTCACACTGTCAATTTGACAGTTCAGTTCCGCCCCAAGCGTTAAAAAAGTAAGCGATATTATGGCTGGTTCAAAAGAACGCTGTACCCGTTGCCAGTGCTCCGAATTACAACCAAACTTTACGAAACCCATTTTCAATACTTACTTAACAATGTGCTTAAGTTTGGTTTAAGGGCGGTGGGGGTAAGGGATAAACGCTAAAAAAAAACACTTTTTTCATGAATTTATTGTAGCGAAACGGTTCAAGTCAGTTTATTAAAAGTTGTTGCATATTATAAAGTAACATTTCAAGAATATTTGATAAAATGTTCATGTAAAAATATTGCAAAATGAGCGAATGAGAGCACATTTACGTAGACGTCTTTTCAAAAATACATTTTGCAGTAGTCAGCACATCTCAGCGTAAAATCATCTGAAATCAAAAAAATCGAATAATTTAGTTAAAGTATGAGTTAAACTTCCCCCCAACGTTTATTTTGACGATTTATTTTCATTTTCAGCCATTTGGTAGTCGGTTGAAGTAAAAAGTGATTTTTGACGAAAAAATGGCGCCATTTTGTAGGTGTAAAACCACCTTAATATAAAAAAAAAATGGCGAAAAAAAAACGTTGGGGGAGGTTTTTTATATGTAAAATATGTGTGCACAATTTCAAAAGGATCGGTTGTGTAGTTTTCAAATGCCAATGACTACGCACTTTAAAAAAAAAGGTTCGAGAAAACCGCGTTTAAAGTTTTAACGGACTATGCGCGCAACTGCTAAGTCTCGGCAGATGTTTGAGGCGGCTCGGCTTTATGCTCTATAACTTAAAAAGTTCTGCTCGGATTGACTTAAAATTTTAACACGGTATTTTTGAAATGTTTTACTACAATAACATGCAAAAAAAAAATCGATTTTTATCCCTTACCCCCCCCCCCCCCCTTAATTCAGTGCAAAGACACGGCGAGTCCACGTTTTGGCATATGTTTCGAGACCCTAGTCATCAATAGGTATCCAAACTATACGGAAACCATCTTCAATACCTCCTTAAGTTTGGTTTAATTCGGTTTAAAGACACGGCGGGTCCACGTTTTGGCATATATTTCAAGACCCTAGTCATCAACAGATATTAAAAGCATTTATTAACAGCTTTCATTTGATACCCATATTGTACATACTCAACCAAAGTTTACCCGGGTCCACGTTTTGACCTATATCTCGAGACCCGAGTCACAGAGCGGTATCAAAAATACTCTGAACTAAAGCATTCACCAACAGCTTCCATTTGATACCCATATTGTGCATACACGTCCGAAGGTTGCCCGGGTCCACGTTTTGACCTATATCTCGAGCCCTATAAAATATAATCCATGTTACTCGTGAATAATGTAGCTTTCGAATGGTGAAAGAATTTTTAAAATCGGTCCAGTAGTTTTTGAGCCTGTTCATTACAACCAAACAAACAAACAAAGTTTTCCTCTTTATAATATTAGTATAGATAAACTGAAAATCAGGAAAAAAGGAGATTGTTTTTAAATTTCAAACCAACGCATATGAATAACTAAGAAACAATCGTCTTTTTTCCTGATCATCCATGAATTTTTCGTTTCAATTTATATGTTTTATTAAGCATTGGAGCTTTTTTAACCAGTATCCATTAATATTTTTCAAAAAAAAAAAACGAAAAAAAATGTTTTTCCCACGAACACATAATTTCATTCGGATTTCACATTAAATTCTCAAATTTCGTAAGAAATTATTCACTGTTCCAAAATCCACTCCAAAAAAATTCACAAACAATTTTTACATGTTCCACTTACGTTTTTTCCTTATGGCATCCAAATCAGAAAGAAATATTGACACATTGTAACTTACACTGTCAATTTGACAGTTCAGTTCCGCCCCAAGCGTTAAAAAAGTAAGCGACATTATGGCTGGTTCAAAAGAACGCTGTACCCGTTGCCAGTGCTCCGAATTGCAACCAAACTTTACGAAACCCATTTTCAATACTTACTTAACAATGTGCGTAAGTTTAGTTTAATTCGGTGCAAAGACACGGCGGGTCCACGTTTTGATATATATTTCGAGACCCTAGTCATCAATAGGTATGAAAATTACCCAGTATTAAAGCAATTATCAACAGCTTTCATTTGATATCCACATTGTAAAAACACATTCTAGGGTCCACATATTGGTCTCCATCTCGAGACCCTAGTCACGGAGCGAATGGAAATACTCTGAACTAAAGCAGTCACCAACAGCTTCCATTTGATACCCATATTGTACATACACATCCGAAGGTTACCCGGGTCCACGTTTTGACCTATATCTCGAGACCCTATCTACCAATAGGTATCCCAACTATACGGAAACCGTCTTCAATACCTACTTAACAATGTGTGTAAATTTGGTTTAATTCGACGCAAAGACACGGCGGGTCCACGTTTTGGCATATATTTCGATACCCTAGTTATCAATAGATATGAAAATTACCCCGTATTAAAGCACTTATCAACAGCTTCCATTTGATACCCATATTGTACATACACATCCGAAGGTTACCCGGGTCCACGTTTTGACCTATATCTCGAGACCCTATCTACCAATAGGTATCCAAACTATACGGGAACCATCTTCAATACCTACTTAACAATGTGTGTAAGTTTGGTTTAATTCGGTTCAAAGACACGGCGGGTCCACGTTTTGGTATATATTTCGAGACCCTAGTCATCAATAGGTATGAAAATTACCCCGTATTAAAGCAATTGTCAAAAGCTTTCATTTGATATCCATATTGTACAAACACATTCTAGGGTCCACGTTTTGGTCTCCATCTCGAGACCCCAGTCACGGAGCGGATGGAAATACTCTGAACTAAAGCATTCACCAACAGCTTCCATTTGATACCCATATTGTACATACACATCCGAAGGTTACCCGGGTCCACGTTTTGACCTATATTTCGAGACCCTATCTACCAATAGGTATTCAAACTATACGGAAATCATCTTCAACACCTACTTAACAATGTGTGTAAGTTTGGTTTAATTCGGTGCAAAGACACGGCGGGTCCACGTTTTGGCATATATTTCGAGACCCTAGTCATCAATAGGTATGAAAATTACCCCGTATTAAAGCAATTATCAAAAGCTTTCATTTGATATCCACATTGTAAAAACACATTCTAGGGTCCACATATTGGTCTCCATCTCGAGACCCTAGTCACGGAGCGAATGGAAATACTCTGAACTAAAGCATTCACCAACAGCTTCCATTTGATATCCATATTGTACATACACATCCGAAGGTTACCCGGGTCCACGTTTTGACCTATATCTCGAGACCCTATCTACCAATAGGTATCCCAACTATACGGAAACCATCTTCAATACCTACTTAACAATGTGTGTAAGTTTGGTTTAATTCGGTTCAAAGACACGGCGGGTCCACGTTTTGGTATATATTTCCAGACCCTAGTCATCAATAGGTATGAAAATTACCCCGTATTAAAGCACTTACCAACAGCTTTCATTTGATACCCATATTGTACATACTCAACCAAAGGTTACCTGCGTCCACGTTTTGACCTATATCTCGAGACCCCAGTAACGGAGCGGCATGAAAAATACTCTATACTAAAGCATTCACCAACAGCTTCCATTTGATACCCATATTGTACATACACGTTCGAAGGTTACCCGGGTCCACGTTTTGACCTATATCTCGAGACCCTATCTACCAATAGGTATCCAAACTATACGGAAACCATCTTCAATACCTCCTTAACAATGTGTGTAAGTTTGGTTTAATTCGGTTTAAAGACACGGCGGGTCCACGTTTTGGCATATATTTCGAGACCCTAGTCATCAATAGATATGAGAATTACCCCGTATTAAAGCACTTATCAACAGCTTTCATTTGATATCCATATTGTAAAAACACATTCTAGGGTCCACGTTTTGGTCTCCATCTCGAGACCCTAGTCACGGAGCGGATGGAAATACTCTGAACTAAAGCATTCACCAACAGCTTCCATTTGATACCCATATTGTACATACACATCCGAAGGTTACCCGGGTCCACGTTTTGAACTATATCTCGAGACCCTATCTACCAATAGGTATCCAAACTATACGGAAACCATCTTCAATACCTCCTTAAATATGTGTGTAAGTTTGGTTTAATTCGGTGCAAAGACACGGCGGGTCCACGTTTTGGCATATATTTCCAGACCCTAGTCATCTATAGGTATGAAAATTACCCCGTATTAAAGCACTTATCAACAGCTTTCATTTGATACCCATATTGTACATACACAACCAAAGGTTACCCGCGTCCACGTTTTGACCTATATCTCGAGACCCCAGTCACGGAGCGGCATGAAAAATACTCTGTACTAAAGCATTCACCAACAGCTTCAATTTGATATCCATATTGTACAAGCTCATTTTAGGGTCCACGTTTTGGTCTCTACCTCGAGACCCTAGTCACAGAGCGGCATGAAAAATACTCTGAACTAAAGCATTCACCAACAGCTTCCATTTGATATCCATATTGCACATACACGTCCGAAGGTTACCCGGGTCCACGTTTTGACCTATATCTCGAGCCCTATTTCCAAAATAAAATATAATCCATGTTACTCGTGGATAATGTAGCTTTCGAATGGTGAAAGAATTTTTAAAATCGGTCCAGTAGTTTTTGAGCCTGTTCATTACAACCAAACAAACAAACAAAGTTTTCCTCTTTATAATATTAGTATAGATAAACTGAAAATCAGGAAAAAAGGAGATTGTTTTTAAATTTCAAACCAACGCATATGAATAACTAAGAAACAATCGTCTTTTTTCCTGATCATCCATGAATTTTTCGTTTCAATTTATATGTTTTATTAAGCATTGGAGCTTTTTTACCCAGTATCCATTAATATTTTTCAAAAAAAAAACGAAAAAAATTTTTTTTTCCACGAACACGTAATTTCATTCGGATTTCACATTAAATTCTCAAATTTCGTAAGAAATTATTCACTGTTCCAAAATCCACTCCAAAAAAATTCACAAACAATTTTTACATGTTGCACTTACGTTTTTTCCTTATGGCATCCAAATCAGAAAGAAATATTGACACATTGTAACTCACACTGTCAATTTGACAGTTCGGTTCCGCCCCCAGCGTTAAAAAAGTAAGCGACATTATGGCTGGTTCAAAAGAACGCTGTACCCGTTGCCAGTGCTCCGAATTACAACCAAACTTTACGAAACCCATTTTCAATACTTACTTAACAATGTGCGTAAGTTTGGTTAAATTCGGTGCAAAGCCACGGCGGGTCCACGTTTTGGCATATATTTCGAGACCCTAGTCATCAATAGGTATGAAAATTACCCAGTATTAAAGCACTTATCAACAGCTTTCATTTGATATCCATATTGTACAAACACATTCTAGGCTCCACGTTTTGGTCTCCATCTCGAGACCCTAGTCACGGAGCGGATGGAAATATTCTGAACTAAAGCATTCAAGAAACAGTTTCCATTTGATCCCCATATTGTACATACACATCCGAAGGTTACCCGGGTCCACGTTTTGACCTATATTTCGAGACCCTATCTACCAATAGGTATCCAAACTATACGGAAACCATCTTCAATACCTCCTTAAATATGTGTGTAAGTTTGGTTTAATTCGGTTCAAAGACACGGCGGGTCCATGTTTTGGGATACATTTCCAGACCCTAGTCATCAATAGGTATGAAAATTACCCCGTATTAAAGCACTTATCAACAGCTTTCATTTGTTACCCATATTGTACATACACAACCAAAGGTTACCCGGGTCCACGTTTTGACCTATATCTCGAGACCCCATTCACGAAGCGGCATGAAAAATACTCTGTAATAAAGCATTCACCAACAGCTTTCATTTGATACCCATATTGTACATACACGTTCGAAGGTTACCCGGGTCCACGTTTTGACCTATATCTCGAGACCAATAGGTATTCAAACTATACGGAAATCATCTTCAATACCTACTTAACAATGTGCGTAAGTTTGGTTGAATTCGGCGCAAAGACACGGCGGGTCCACGTTTTGGCATATACTTCGAGACCCTAGTCATCAATAGGTATGAAAATTACCCCGTATTAAAGCACTTATCAACAGCTTTCATTTGATATCCATATTGTACAAACACATTCTAGGGTCCACGTGTTGGTCTCCATCTCGAGACCCCAGTCACGGAGCGGATGGAAATACTCTGAACTAAAGCATTCACCAACAGCTTCCATTTGATACCCATATTGTACATACACATCCGAAGGTTACCCGGGTCCACGTTTTGACCTATATCTCGAGACCCTATCTACCAATAGGTATCCAAACTATACGGAAACTAATAAAAGCGGTCTTTCTCGTTTTAAGTCTTCTTGAGCAATGACAATTCGCTTTATTCATAGAATTCATATTAACGTACGCTTTATGTTACTAAAGCAGGTATGTTGTTATTACATGGTTCCTTATTCTAGTATTTTCCAACATATGCTACTAAGCAGGTATGTTATTATTACATGGTTGCTTATTCAAGTATATTTCAACACTTCCCCTGAATGAGCAATCACATAATCCAAAAACAAGAAATTACTTTTCAATAGTTACTTTGAATGAACAATCATAAACTAAATATAGGTTTGCAAGTCACTAGAATTCAAGGTATTAAAAAAAACTTAGCAAAAAATTTACACATCATATATAATTCAATTTACTCCAAGACTTTTTACTAAATTTTCATGTTTTACAATAACAAGAGATTTCGTCAGGATATCAGCAAACATTTCATTTGTAGGACAATAAATAAGTTTTACATCGCCACTTTTAATCTTTTCTTTTACAAATTTGCATTTTATGTCTACATGTTTTGCCCTATTAGAATATGCGTTATTACTTGCTATATGAATAGCACTTTTGTTGTCACTATATAAAATCATCGTCTTAGATACTCTTCTGGATAACTCTGCTTCTAATCGCTTAAGCCAAAGAGATTCCTGAATCGCAGCAACAATTGACATGTACTCGGCTTCTGTAGATGATAGTGCAATAGTCTTCTGCCGCTTTGTAGCCCATGAAATTGCACCATTCTGACACAAAAAAACATAACCCGTGGTTGATCTTCTATCATCAACATTGCTCGCCCAATCAGCATCGCAGTATCCAGCAAGCGCATCACCATTTTTCTTATACACGATACCTTTATTTATAGTGCCCTTTACGTAACGTAGCACTCGCTTAACAGCTTCCCAGTGTGCTTTACCAGGATTCTGACTGAATCTGCTTAACATATTTACAGCGAAACAAATATCAGGTCTGGTAACCTGAGCTATGAAAAGTAATGCACCAACTGCTTCCATGTACGGCACATTCGCCATATATTTTTTCTCGACATCATCTTTTGCACACATATCCAGTGTTAACTTTTGATTCGGGTCAGCAGGAGTTTTTACTGGATTACAATCGAGCATACGAAATCGTCTCAAAATATTTTCAATATACTGCGATTGGTCGATTTTTATGTCACCATTCACTTTATTTCTTGTTACATGCATGCCCAAAACTGATGATACTTCGCCAAGGTCTTTCATCTTAAAGCTCTCCTTTAACTTTGCTTTAGTTTTGTTTAGCATTTGCACATCATTTGTAAATAATAACACATCATCAACGTATATTGCAACGATCATTATTTGATTCTCCTCTATTCTGAAATATATACATTGATCAACGTCGCTTCTTGTAAGTCCAATATCAACTAAAACATTATTAAGAGTTTCGTTCCATATTCTGCTTGATTGTTTTAGACCATAAATTGATTTCAAGAGTCTACATACCTTGCGAGTACCGTCTTCAAACTTACGTGGTTGTACCATATAGACCTCTTCTTCAAGTTTTCCGTTTAAAAATGCGGTGACAGCATCCATTTGGTGTATCATCAACCCATGGTTCGCAGCTAAAGCTAGTAGGAAACGAATCGATGTGTACCTGACTACCGGTGAAAACGTTTCTTCATAGTCAATGCCCTTCTTTTGACTATAACCTTTGGCGACTAATCTGGCTTTGCGGCATATCACTTCACCATCAGCATTTATTTTTGTCTTGAAAACCCATTTGGATGAAATTGCCTTTTTGCCGGCTGGCAAATCCGTTAATTCCCATGTTTTATTTAACAATAAGGAATCATACTCTTTCCTCATTGCTAGTTTCCACTCGTCAGCATGTACAGATGATAATGCCTGCTCCGGAGTATCAGGATCTTCAGTAATTTCCATTTCTTCAACATCACATGCAAAATTCGCTTGTCTATTTCTGGTGGAACGTCGAAGTTCTACTTCTGCTATGGTGACATCTTCTTCAGGAGTGTACGTAATATCATTCGCGTCATCATAATCACTGATTTCATTATCAGTACTCGTTTCATATGACTCATTTTCAGTTTCAATTTCTTCTATATTATCTTCATCCTCGTCCACTTCTATAATTGACAATTCTAAGTCTCCTTCCCTTCCTGAATTGTCTATTTTGTTTTCATTTATAACAACATTTGGGAACGATGAAGCATTTTTTTCTTTATTCAAACACCCTTTCTCATTTTCGAAAAAAATAACATTTCGGCTTATTATTACTTTACTCGTTGCTATGTCAAGTAAACGATATGCTTTTGATTCTTGACTATAACCCAACATTATACATTCAATCGATTTAGCATCTAATTTCAATCGTTTCTCCTTAGGCACGTGAACCATCGCCTTGCAGCCAAATACTTTAAGATACTTCAAATTTGGCTTTCGTTTTGTCCAAATTTCTTCAGGACTTTTATTATTTTTTCTACATGGGATACGATTTAACAAATACGCAGCAGTATCAACTGCCTCTGCCCAAAAACTTTTATTTAACCCAGCATCAAATAGCATACAACGAACTTTTTCAGAAATGGTGCGATTCATTCGCTCAGCTACTCCGTTTTGTTCTGGTGTGTATGGAGAAGTCTTTTGATGAAGAATACCGTGCTGAGACATATAATTTTGAAACATATTGTTCACGTATTCTTTCCCATTGTCAGTTCTTAGCATTTTGATTTTTTTACCAGTTTGTTTTTCAGCCATATTCTTGAATTTTAAAAATTGATCAAATACTTCTGACTTTTTCTTAATTGGGAACGCGAAAATTTTCCGCGAATAGTCATCGATGAAAGTTAACAAATATCGTGCACCCGAGTACGATACAACTTCTAATGGTCCCATTACATCCGAGTGAATAAGCTCCAATAATTCACTAGCGCGATGACCACTTTTAGGGAACGGCAAACGCGTTTGTTTCCCTTTTACACATACAATGCATTTCTCATCGGTGATGTTTTTTACATTTTCTAAGCCTTTCGACGAATTTTTAACTGCAATTAAGTTTTCACGGCTTATATGGCCTAACCTTCTATGCCACAGTGCAAAGTCATCATTATATTTACATAGCATTGTACTTTCTTGGTTAATTTTACAATTTAATTGATATAAGCCATTAACCAAATTCGCGTTTGCTATCAATTTATTTTCGTCGTTAAAAATCTTGCACACATCATTTTCGAACAATACTTTATTTCCTCTCTTTGCCATTTCACTCACTGACAATAGGTTTGCACAAATATTTGGTACATAATCTATATTATGTATAGTGACGTTGTTTTTGTTAGGCATAATCACATTAGCGGTACCTGTGTATTCAACTTTCAATTTACCATTGTTTGCAAGTGAAATTTCTTTATCGCTCTTTCGCATATTAACTAATATGTTTTTGTTATTAGTTAAATGTACAGATGCGCCTGAGTCAATGTACCAATTACTGTTTGTATTTGAACGGTACTTTTCATTGTCTGCAAAGAGAGACGCAAGAAATCCGCTACCATTAGTATTGTTGTTCTTGTTAGTACTTACTTGCGGTTTTTTATTTGGACAGTTACGACTTATGTGACCAAATAAATTACAAGAATAACAGCGAATCTTCTTCTTGTTGTTGGTTTTTTTCACATGCATTACATTATTTTCCGTATGCGTGTCAAATTTAATATCTTGCAACATCAAATTTTTAACGACGTCGACGCTCAGCTGCGTTTTAGAATTTTCTACAGCTAAAACAAGCGCCCTATATTCACTTGGCAATCCAGCCAACATTAATGATGCGACAATTTCGTCACCTATCTGCAACCCAGCATTATTCACCTTCAATGCCGTCATTACCATTGCGTTGATATAATTCTGCGTAGACTCGAAATCCTCCAACTTTATGTGAACAAGTTGTTTCAGCAATTCCACTTTTCTCGTCAACCCGGTATCCTCATAAGCAGCAACCAAAGCATCCCATGCTTCCTTTGCAGTTGTTGCTGTTGCAATATGGGAAAAATTGCACGATTCGATCATCATGGTGATCTCCGCCAAAGCTTGCTGATCCCTTTCAATCTCCGCTGCCGTCGCATTGACACCTAGACTTTGTTCGACCGGCTTCCAGCACTTCTTGATGATTAAATAAGATTTGGCCAGCCGCTTCCACGTGTCGAAATTTTCTCGACCACGCAGCTTTTCAAAAACTAAAGCTGGTGCAGCCATTTTATTTAACTTCGTTGCCAAGAGATTAAAAAAAAACAAAACGCACAAGACTCTAATAAAAGTGTATAATTTTCGCGTGTCAAGTGGCCCATAACCTAATAAAAGCGGTCTTTCTCGTTTTAAGTCTTCTTGAGCAATGACAATTCGCTTTATTCATAGAATTCATATTAACGTACGCTTTATGTTACTAAAGCAGGTATGTTGTTATTACATGGTTCCTTATTCTAGTATTTTCCAACATATGCTACTAAGCAGGTATGTTATTATTACATGGTTGCTTATTCAAGTATATTTCAACAGAAACCATCTTCAATACCTCCTTAACAATGTGTGTAAGTTTGGTTTAATTCGGTGCAAAGACACGGCGGGTCCACGTTTTGGCATATATTTCGAGACCCTAGTCATCAATAGGTATGAAAATTACCCCGTATTAAAGCACTTATCAACAGCTTTCATTTGATATCCACATTGTAAAAACACATTCTAGGGTCCACGTATTGGTCTCCATCTCGAGACCCTAGTCACGGAGCGAATGGAAATACTCTGAACTAAAGCATTCACCAAATAGCAGACTTGAATGCAGAATGGAAGCGATCAATGAATGTGAAGAGCATCACCCGTCGGCGTGTGGTATATTAGAATGACCGTGATGAACAATTTGATAAGTTTTTTGTGAGTGTATGATTGCCAATTTGTAAGATTGTCAATATCAAGTATTATGGCTGAAATTGTTTCCTTGGGTCAGGTTTGCCCGAGTAAAAGAGGCGCCACACAAGCACGTGTGACTTACTAGAATGGTTGTGACGGAAACCATTAGCGAAACTACCACCATTGTTTCGCTTTGCACTAGGAAAACTACTAAAAGCGAAATGTAATATATGAAGAGGCTACGGAAAGTAAAAGGCGTCTGATAAATTAAGATGGCAAAGTTCACTTTGTATCATTAGAGATAGAGTGATTGAAAGAAAAGCGCGTGTCGATAGCAAAGTGATATGCAGAATAGTGAGCCACCGACGAATGGTTATATATCGAGAATGGAAGACTCGACATATTCTTTGTGCAAATGCAACGCCTTTTCATTTAGAGAAAATTTTTTGATCACATTATAAAAGATTCCTTCATCAAAACTCTTGTTTTACATTGCTGGATATTTTTGAACTTCCAATATGTTATTTACGAATCCTTTGAAACATCTTCTAGATCCAAGAAAGTTTTTAAGGAGAGCAGAGGCGGCATTTATTCCATTGATAGGCTAGATGACTCCAATTACATGGAACAATACAAATGGAAAGCTTATTGATTCATCTCTCTTCAAGCGTCCTTGCGTGAAGAAATAAAAATGAGAGCTAACTGGCATAAGAAGTATAATCGAAAGTTGAAGTGTAAACGAAGAAAGGTGCGTGCGAGGTCCAAGTAAACCCGTTGATGACGCTGAAGAATGTTTTTGTACAAGCTCCAACATGACATCATAATAAAGGTTTTCAAGTAAAGATTTCGATTCCAAAATGTGAAATGCTTGAAATAAAGATAAATCTTTGATTTTCTCTTGGAAGTGAAATATAACCAAATTTCCATAGTAATAAAAATACTTAATGCTTATAATAGTGCTAAAGTACAGTTGCACAAATTTGATCCATCTGGTATGCATCATAACGGGCATGCCTGGATATCAACGGCATGTAACGCGTGTTACAATGTTCTGCTTTGATGATCCCACTCACTTCAAGCTCATTAATAAGAACATCTATACTAATATTATAAAGAGGAAAACTTTGTTTGTTTGTTTGGTTGTAATGAATAGGCTCAAAAACTACTGGACCGATTTTAAAAATTCTTTCACCGTTCGAAAGCTACATCATCCACGAGTAACATGGATTATATTTTATTTTGGAAATAGGGCTCGAGATATAGGTCAAAACGTGGACCCGGGTAACCTTCGGATGTGTATGTACAATATGGGTATCAAATGGAAGCTGTTGGTGAATGCTTTAGTTCAGAGTATTTTTCATGCCGCTCCGTGACTAGGGTCTCGAGATAGAGACCAAAACGTGGACCCTAGAACGTGTTTGTACAATATGGATATCAAATTGAAGCTGTTGGTGAATGCTTTAGTTCAGAGTATTTTTCATGCCGCTCCGTGACTGGGGTCTCGAGATATAGGTCAAAACGTGGGCCCGGGTAACCTTTGGTTGAGTATGTACAATATGGGTATCAAATGAAAGCTGTTGATAAGTGCTTTAATACGGGGTAATTTTCATACCTATTAATGACCAGGGTCTGGAAATATATGCCAAAACGTGGACCCGCCATGTCTTTGCACCGAATTTAACCAAACTTACGCACATTGTTAAGTAAGTATTGAAAATGGGTTTCGTAAAGTTTGGTTGTAATTCGGAGCACTGGCAACGAGTACAGCGTTCTTTTGAACCAGCCATAATGTTGCTTATTTTTTTAACGCTTGGGGCGGAACTGAACTGTCAAATTGACAGTGTGAGTTACAATGTATCAATATTTCTTTCTGATTTGGATTCCATAAGGAAAAAACCTAAGTGCAACATGTAAAAATTGTTTGTGATTTTTTTTGGAGTGGATTTTAGAACAGTGAATAATTTCTTACGAAATTTGAGAATTTAATTTGAAATCCGAATGAAATTATGTGTTTGTGGAAAAAAAAATTTTTTTCGTTTTTTTTTTTTAAATATAAATGGATAATGGTTAAGAAAGCTCCAATGCTTAATAAAACATATAAATTGAAACGAAAAATTCATGGATGATCAGGAAAAAAGACGATTGTTTCTTAGTTATTCATATGCGTTGATTTGAAATTTAAAAACAATCTTCTTTTTTCCTGATTTTCAATTTATATTTTATATTTACTCAAAAACAAATAGAAAAACAAAAAATTTTGTTTATGCCAAAGCGCTTGAATAAAGAATAAAGAAATAAATAATATGAAAACCATATATTTTCTGTTCTAAACCATATCTATTCTATTTTAGTGTACCCAGCGAAGGGGGCCGGCTTTGCTAGTATTCTATAAAAAGAACAAAGTGGGTTACCTCGTGTGGACAAATCCTTGTTTAGCCGCCACATGTGAGAAAGTGTAAAGAGCATTTTATACCTACCGCCTGATTAAGTAATAGAAGGGCGTTAATCGTGGTACGTTAATCTCCGCAAGGTGAACTTCCCTATTAGTTCGTGAAGCGTTAGCCCCTACGAAATGGGGTAAAACGTAAAACCATTTAAGCCTCTGCCCCGCGGCAAGGAGACCAACTTGATGAGTATATATAAGTTGCTATTTAGTTCATTTGTTCGATTTACATTGAAATATACCGTTTTTCTTTGGTGGCCTTACCACCAATTATCTACAGACAGACTTAAACGAGTACAAAAAGTCTTATTTAAGGATGCTCTCTCTTCCCTGAATTTCTCTGACCCTGCCCCACCATACAAATCCCGCCTACTTCTAATTAATCTTAAACAATTAGAGATTAGATCAATTAGGAAATTGAATGTTCCTCTCTTTTAGAAACGATAGAATAAGGGGTCCCTACCAGGTCTTTAGGCAATAAATATCCATTATATTTGAATAGGTTCAGAACCAATTATACCTGCAATGTTCCTACAGCTCGCACTCTGCATGGCCTCAATAAGATGTCGAATTCTACCGTATTAGGTTTTACATTATCGAAACTATATTTTTCTGCTCAATTAAATTGTAATTTAGTTTTGGAAAACGATATTTTTGTAGTAACAGAATGGGTTGGTGCGTGAATTCAGAGAAAACGTAGGTTCGAATCTCGGCCAAACACCAAAATAAAGAAAAAATAAAACTATCTACCGTTCGGAGTCGGCTTGAAACTGTAGGTCCCTCCATTTGTGGAACAACATCATCATCATCTCTCAAAAACATCTCTCACATTAACCGTTGTCATCGCCGCTAGTAATTTCACTATCGAAACAAAAACAAAGGACTTTACGCATTGCATTCTACGCTCGCACTAGAAAAGCTTTTAAGAAAAACAATGTACTTATCATATCACATCCGTCGCCACGTATTTTTTGTATTTGCTTTACCTTCCGCACATTTAGTTTAATTAAATAAATTTAATATACATTCGTTTATAAACCAAATTGCATAGTTTTATTTTTATAAACAAATTGACGGAAAAACCCTCACTTGCTGAACCAATATTGTTTTATTTCACATTTTCAAGTGCGGCATGAACTAACTTTCAATTTTGTAGATTGTGATTGCTTATATTGTAAAGTGTAACTAAATTTAAGTTGCCGGATGGATGTTAATGACACAATATTAAAATATTTTTCATCCGGATCGGTTATATCTTCTTTTGATATTTTCCTTTAACATCCTATTAATATCTTTATCAACCAAAAGACATCACACTTAGTGGTTCCTCAACAAATGTATGGAAATAGTTATATTTTCAGTTTTTCTGCAACGTAAATATTTGGAATTTATTTAGAAAATTTTGGAAAAGTATTTTGTTTTAATAATTAAAAACATACGTTAAATATTATTTCTTAAGTGAGTATTTTTTTTTAATTTTCACACATCAATTACTTAGCTGTTGAAAAATTAAACATTATGTCATTCGCCAATTTATCGATCGCTATCTCTAGCTCGATTAACTTAACGAAAAATTTGCATGCGAAAGCAACAACAAAGTTATCGAGCATGATTCCCCGGTAAGGGGTTAGGTGGGTTTCAAAAGCTCAAAATAGGTACATTTTTATGAATTTTTTTTATTTAATCAACAGAATATTTCATTCCATCAATTTAACACATAAAAGATACATATTTTATAAGTAGTTTGTGAAATTTTCATTGAAAAATTTTGAAAATTAAGGCGTGGACACGTCGTCTCCTATGACCCCTCAAAAAAAGTTCTCTCGGCGTAGTCAGGATAACTCATGACAGATTCATCTGAAATTCAAAAACAAAAAAATTTCTGTTAGTATATTAGATGTTTCAAACTCGTGCTTGGACGAAGGAAAACAAAAAAACAAAAATTACATTTTTGGCGGCGTTGAAAACAAAAAACCCTTATTTTGAGTAGAATTTGCATCCTTCATGCCCTTGAAAAATTACTTGGAATAGAAAAAAAAAATTCCTTCGTTCAAGCACGAGATAATGTTATTTTGAAGAAGTGTGCAAAATTTGAAAGAGATCGGTTCATAAATTTTCGAGAAATCGTGACTACCGATGTCAAAAATGTAGTTTCAAGAAAAACGCGATTGAAGATTTACATTCAAATAACATGCCTCGATATACCTGCCAATCCAAAGGCTATATCTCTTAGAATATGACTCGGATCGTTTTAAAATTTTAAAGGAATATTCTCAACATATTCAATTATGAGATAAGCAAAAAAAAAAAATTCGATTTTTTGAAATTTTGAAACTTACCTAACCCCTTAACGAGTATGGTCATACCTTATTAGATTAGTATAACTCACTGCCTTGCAAACACATGTAATTTAAGGTAGCTTTATTCCCGCGTACCCAATATGTATACAAATGTTCTTTTATACCAGTTGCTTATCTATTCGCCACTTGCTAACGCTTGGCGAAAAGAAGAGGCCTTAGTGGCTTAATACTAAAATCATATATTTAATCACGGCCAAGTGAAATTTTTTAATATTGCTAGGACCTAGTTTTTCCCATTTCTACTAATTTGAACATGCATGCTACCAACGAACGTAGTCTGCCCATTAAAAATAAATAAATAATTGGCACGTAAACTTTTGTTAGGTATTTGGCCGAGTTTGTCTTCCAATTTGTGCTTCTTGATGTTGTTCCACAAATGGAAGAACTTACAGTTTTTTTATGAATATCTTTTTCATGGCAGAAATATTCTCGAGGGTTTGCCATTGCCTGTCGCTCCGGTCGTCCCGTTATCAAAAAACTTTTTTCTATCATTTTCCTGTTTCATGTACGGAGATTCGAACCTAGGTGATCCCAAATGGTAGTCATGCACCAACCACGTCAGACGCTCTTCGATGAATTCAAACTATATTTCTTTCATACGAGTATAATTCTACCACTGCAGTAGTTCTCTAACAAAAATTACGTTCACATATGCAGTAATTAGCAATAAATCCACAAAATTAATCTACCCGATCACATATGGCAGATTACCAAAATTGACAATCCTGTAAATACTACAATTGACTGTCAATACTGTTGTGAAAGGTTTTTCTACATAGAAATTATTTTGGTGGAATATTTCGGAGCTTTTGGTTTGTTTAAGTATTATTAACGATATGAAGAAAATACAAGGAGAAGGAATAGCTAATTTAATTGCGCAATTGGCTGGTAATAATAAACAGTTGGATACGCATTCGAAATTCGATATTACATTTTATCGTAAGTAATAAGAGGACTCACGTTTATGGGTATACGCTTTTTTCTGTTAAATGAATGAACATTTTATTAGAATTATGTCTATAAAAATGTTTCTTACACCGGCGTCTATTTTATTTAATTTTTACTTTAACGTTTTTCTTTACACTCGTAGAAATAATGATCTATTACACAAAAAACACAGTATGGTTATTATCTAGGATTATTTTATAATCTCAGATTTTGGAGAGAAATTTTTAATTACGGATTGGGAGTAAAGCACGAAAAGGTAGATCATCTACTTATATGTGAACGTATTAAAAGTCTATCTAAAAAAAAAACATTACATAAATAAACAAAGTTTATCGTTTATTTTTCCATATTAATTTTATTGAAAGTAGACTAGGGGTACATAATTACTTAAATATAATATTTAAACATAAAAGTTTTGATGAAAAACTTATATACTTAAAGATTAATATTCTGCTTATAATGTCTAAGTGTATGAACCTAATTTAAAAATGATTACACATGTCTATGATCAATACATCCGCCTTTTGAATTATAGTACTTCGTTTTTGTTTTTATAAATTATCATTAATAATAAAAATTAAATGTTTATTTGTGTTTATATTATTTTTTGCATAAGTTCAATAATTGCTGTATATAAATACAAAAAGTTGTATTTATTAATAATGGAGCCAATATATTTCGACAGGTAATCCCCTCGACCTATTTGCATCAACTTATAAACTTAAAGATTAAAGTGTTGCTCATAATGTCTGAGTGTAGTGTCATTAAGAATTATTACATCCATCTTTTATTTATTTTACAGTATTTTGCTTTTCTATAAATTATAGTTAAGAATTAGTGTGAAAATTGAACGTTAATTATGTTTAATTTTGCATTAGTTTAATAATGGAAATTGCAATTTAAATTTACAATGAAAAGGAACAATATTCATTTACATATACGGCGGCCGCCGTAGTCGAATGATTAGTACGTTACTACTATTCGAGAGTGCGTAGGTTCGAATAGTAGTAATTGCCCCTCGGCAGGCAATGGCAAACCTCCGAGTGTATTTCTGCAATGAAAAAGCTCCTCATAACAAACCACTTGCCGCTCGAAATCGGCTTAAAACTGTAAGATCCCCCATTTGTAAAACGGCATTAAGACGCACTCCACAAATAGGAGGAACCCGACCAAGTATCTAACGCGCCAATATTTATGTTATGCTTATATATTATATATAAGAATGTTTTCGTTTGCGGCACTTTTGGGGAACATTTCATATACTGTCATTAAAAAAAGGATCTAAAAGGGGGAAAGAGAAGTGTATCTCCATCCTAAAACTTTAAACCCCATAATCCGGAGGTTTAAATCGAAAAGTTAGTGTTGCCAGATACCTCAAAAAAGAACGAAGTTCATATGGAGGTAGAATTGTATAGAGACGTTTGTAAATTTATTAGTATTTTTATTTTAAATTGCAGGCATCTAGAAACACAATATTGTTGTCCATTAAAAATAATTGTTAACCGCGTTTAAAATTGAACCTAACGAGGATATTGTAAATTGAGTATATCTCACAGCTCAGAGGAGTTATATGCTCTCGCCTCACAGATGGCTTTATTAAAATAAGAAGAAGTAATAGGACTATGAATAAGTTCGTGCGGTTTTTTTTCGAAATTTGAAACTTTATTGACGTAAAATGGTTACAAATTTAATATTCAAAATATTGTCCATCGCTTACTACTACTTTTTCCCATCTTTCTGGCAATTCACGGATTCCCTTTGTGAAAAATTCGGTCGGTTTTGCCGCAATCCACGAATCGATCCATTTTTTGACTTCATCGTAATTACGGAAGTGCTGGTCAGCCAGGCCATGTTGCATCGATCGGAAGAGATAGTAATCGGATGGCGCAAGGTCTGGACTATACAGCGGGTGGGGTAGGACATCCCATTTGAGCGTTTCTAAGTATGTTTTGACCACTTGTGCAACATGTGGCCGAGCATTGTCATGTTGCAAAATAACTTTGTCGTGTCTATCGGCGTATTGCGGCCGTTTTTCTCGCAGTGCTCGGCTCAAACGCATCAATTGTCGTCGGTAGACATCCCCCGTAATCGTTTCATTCGGTTTCAGTAGCTCATAATACACAACACCCAGCTGGTCCCACCAGATACACAGCATAACCTTCAGGCCATGAATATTCTGCGCCGACGTCGATGTTGAAGCATGGCCAGGGTATCCATACGTTGCCCGACGTTTTGGATTGTCGTAATGGACCCACTTTTCATCGCCAGTCACAATTCGATGCAAAAAACCCTTTCTTTTGTGCCGTTGAAGCAGTTGTTCGCATGCCATAAAACGGCGTTCAACGTCTCTTGGCTTCAATTCATACGGCACCCAATGGCCTACCTTTCGGATCATTCCCATGGCTTTTAAACGTTTGGAAATGGTTGATTGATCAACTCCCAAAGTTTTTGCAACCTCTTCTTGCGTTTGAGCCGGATCTTGATCGAGCAATTCCTCCAATTCGGTATCCATGAACTTTGGCGGCGCACCCTCGCGTTCTTCGTCTTCCAAGCCAAAATCACCACTTTTAAAGCGTGCAAACCACTTCTGGCACGTTCGCTCAGATAGAGCATGCTCACCATAAACTTCCACCAAGATACGATGACTTTCGGCTGCTTTTTTCTTCATATTAAAATAATGAAGAAGAATTCCCCGCAAAAACACATTATTTGGCACGAAATTCGACATTTTCAAGTGTGGTAAAAATATTGTTGTTTACGCTTCAAATAAAAAACTTATACTGACGTTTGTGCCTTACGACAGTAGCTCTCCAATGAATGTTTGGAAATGTGGATCGATGGAATAATAATCAAGTTACGCCATCTGTTGTAAAACCGCACGAACTTATAAATAGACCATTATATACTTATAAGAAAACTAAATGGTACTGATATAAAAAATAATATGAAAAAGAATTAAATGAGAATTTTAAATTGAAAAAAAAAAAAACATTCATCGAGAATCTCCATAATACATATACCTACACTAATTTCATTTTTAGTTTAAGTGCGATTTTTTGTGTAACTGTATACTAAAATAGTTTATTAAATTATTATTTATGATAAAACTACTGAAATAGTAATTTAAATTGTGTTTCTAAACATTTAAGTCACTTTTTGTACACATACTAACCGATATGGAATATTAAAACATTTTTATGTTGTGTTCAATTATTTGTCGAAATATAAAAAAATCTTAAGAAATTATAAAAAAGGCGACATTGTATATTTAGCACAGAGGCAACAAGACACAAATGACAACTTGCAAGAACAACAAAAACGCACATAATATAAAATGTCTTAAAACGCTCGGAAGCATATTCATTCCCGGTGGAGATTGTACCGAATTTATACAAAGCGCAATTACAAATGAACCTTACCTTCCATTGGTTTAAAGCATAGTAACTGATTAAATAAATGAAATCAACATTTAGTATTGTCCAAACAAGCATGCATATATATATACATACACACATATTTGTAATGTAAGTTGCATATCATTACGATACTGCATCAATACCCATATTGGCTCATATTCTCCTCTTGTGTAAAAATGTCATTTGTTTGAGTATTTTTCCGTTGCTTCACAAGTACAACAAGAGTAATAGTGCAAATTAAAATGTAAAGTGTTTAAATGAGAATTTGTAAAGAAATTATGAGAAATACAATTTAGTTAAACAAATTAAAGGACCAGTCCAAATTCTTGAAATTTTAGATGGCTGCAGATACGTCTTTTCGAATTCTAACTCCAAGAGAACTTATAAATACGCTCATGACGCTCACAAAATACGTGACGGTGAAGTTTAGATGCGGTTACTGTTGACTAAGGAATACTTTTTTGTAATTGTTTTCCTGCTAATTGCTTATTTCAAACTGCATACAATTTTCAGACTTGTTGATTGGGTTTAGAGGACATGGTGAAGATGGAATTATTTAATAAAGCTACTAGTATGAGGTTGGTAATGGTTAACATTGACACTAAATAGAAGTGTTTTCTAACGTTGCTAGTTGCTGGAATGGTAATTTTTAATGCTGGAGGGAAGCAGTTAATATCGTAAATGTGGTGAAGTGTTTGAATGAAGCATTTAATAAATTTGAATGAGAAAGAGTTTACTCTAACGCTGATTAAAGGTTGGAATGGTGTAAATATATGTGAATTGAGGAGAGTTTGCTTTGGTTAAGTGCTGACCATTCATAAAAATTTTAATTTCTATAAATTTATTTCGTTAGTGATTTCAAAATATAGGGAATGACGGCGAGTTTTCTTTTACATGGTGTTAAGCCAGATTCTGGCAAACTATTCTAATAGAATAATGTAATGTAAATTATAATAGAATAAATTAATATAATATTGAATTTAAATAATGAAAATGTATTAAAGCTTAATATTAAGTTATTTTATATTTTTTATTTATAAGTATGTAGTACACTTTACTGTTTCTCGCTGTCGCTATTCCTTTACCTGTTTCTATTTACTTCCGAGCATTGACTCTACAGCTACAGCTATACTTTCCGTTCTTCCTATTTCTATTTACTTAACTGCATACTCTCTCTAACTCTCCACATACTGTTCTTCCATTTCCGCTATTTCTTGTATCTTAGTTTTAAGCCTAATATAAGGACAGTACATGGAAAATAAAGTCACTTTTTGAATTGTAGTCGGACGAGTGCGGTTTAATTTTTTAATTACGCTTCCACAGGCAATATTCGTTTAATCTCGCGCTTCCCTTAGTAAAGTGTTTTTTTTTTTAATTTATATTAATATACCTACAATATCTTCACAAAACAGTGAAGAATTTTCATGGCGCCCGAGCAGGGACAGTAGTGCGAAAGTGGTAAAAAACAAAGTGATAGTGACAAAAGACCACAAGTTGGCAATTTGTGCACGCAAAATATTTAATAACTAATAATTAAATTAAATAACCAACTAAATAACTAAAATAATATTGCCTGCGCGGTCCCTTTACAAGCAAAACAAAAGTCGTCTCGTAAACAAAAAAAAAATAACAAAACAGACAAACAGACAACTTAACTAATATACATATGCATATATGCATATATAAAAACTAGTGCAGTGACTTGGAAAGTGCAGTAACGGAAAAAGTGCAGTGACAGTGAGCCCCCAAAAACCAAAACAAAAAAAAAAAGAAAAAATTATATTTCTATCAAAAAAAAAAAAAAGAGAAAAAACTGTTTAAAATTGAAATAAAATACTTATACACATAAAATAAAATAATTATATTGAAAAAAGTTAAAAAACAAAAACAAAAACATATAGGACATCGTTACGAAGGGGAGTGACTGTGGAGCTATACGTCATATTCACCAACTGTTCACCACCAATATTCACCGTTACATAGGACATCGAGGGAGGAATGACCTGCAACTGTGTGGCCTGCCAAAGGGAAGTTGAAGCTGGAAACAAACCAGTCCACGATAAACAGGTATTCAGTGCGAAAAATTGAAGCTAGAAATTTACTTTGTGATTGACCGAGATTATTACAGTTGCTAATAATCGTCTCACAGTACAAGGGCTCAAATTATTGGCATCTCGTGTATCCACTTCTTATATGCAAATAAACTTATATATATACATATCTATATACATATACATATACTGCCTATGAAGTGAAGGATACAGTGGGACCCGAGGTAGAGGAACTTGTTTGTCGCCAAATAATTTGCGAGTACTATTTTTCGGTTTATTTTCGGGATTTTTTCAAAAAATCAAACGAAATTGCGGTTTGTTAATCAGCCACAATATTTAAAAAAAAAAAAAATTTTTTTTTTCGACAATACAAATTTTGTTTGAGCAAAGACTCAATTGTTCGCTGCTTATTTTCGTCTCGTTTTCGTTGGTTCTGGTAAAGTTTCAGCTATTATTATGTATTTCAGTATTTATCGCTTTCGTTTTCGTTTTCGTGCTGACAAACTTCCAGAACCGTTTTCATTTTATATTACAAAAACCACAGGATAAAGCAGGGAACTTTAATCTCAAATCATGAGTAAACCAAAGTCGGCTATTTCAAGTCTCTCTCCAAGTAAGGAGATAATGGACTTAAAGTCTTTAAAGCGCCAGAGAACTGTTGCAAAAACCAGCATAGTGCGCATAAAAACGGGTCTCCTTGAAAAGACCATGTCGCTAGATCCAATCGAATTGGAGTGCCGACTCGACGTATTGAACTCCCACAGCGAAAAACTCATGAAATGACAGTCGAAAATTGAGGAAATCGACGAAGAAGACATTGTCCGGGGAGAGTTAGAGGACTTAATTGTAGAAACAAAGTCCATTATAAAGTCCATTCTAGTGAGAAATAAATCGTCAATTGCCGAAACATCCTTTATTGCACCTCACAGCTCGCGACTAAACCATCAGGAGGCTTATGCCGTAATGTGTGAGTTGGGGGCGCGTATGTTGGAGGGGGGCTGCGGCATTGCTTTGCTCCAGGAACCATGCTCCACCAATGGGGTGGTGAGAGGTCTTCCTGGGGGCTTTAGGGTCTTTACTGACCTTTGAGTCAATGCCGCAGTAGCTGTGTGTGAGCCAAGCTACTCTTATGTAGTAGTTGACTCATGGTGAGGAGTATTCATATGGGCTAGAGACCAAAAAAAAAAGCTAAATCAAGTTACGAAAATGGACGCACAACGATATGCACCACCCCGTTATTCTCTCCATCGTGGGTAGCAGCAATAGGGTTATGATTTTAATTTGTTTCTATTCATTTGGTCTCTAAATTGTCAAATGTTGCTTACGTTTTATCCAATTCGCGTGAAGGGTCAATCTTTGTTTATAGATTTAGAGATTCTAGGGGCCAAAAGCAAAAATAAAATTCATTGCACTACTGCTGCTACCTGTTTAATGTGCCTTGAGCTACATAGAATTTTTTCAATCACGTAGTAACCGTAGATATGTAATTTTGATTTTTTCAATCATTACAAATTCAAGTTGAAATCTTTAATTTCATTCTTTTAAAAAAAAATTAATTTCATAAAATACCCAATGATTGAGATTGAAAAAAAAGCATCGACCCGCTCAGCGAGTAAAGCGAATTGTGTGTCGAAAACAACACTTTACAAAACGAAAGCTGGAAAATGCCAACGTCCCATTCCCAACGGAGTTCTCTATCGTAATCCATATTTGAATTTCTTACGTGAATTTCGCCTTCGCAATGGTCATCTCCCTGCGGTGGAAATTATTCGACGCGGCGCCAAGGAGTGGAAGAATATGCCTAAAGAGGGATAACCAATGGCTTATGGAGCTCCTGCACCAAAAATAGCAGAAACAGTTTTAAGGTCTTATAATTTTAATCTGAAAACAGAAAACAAAACAATTGAAATTGATGGATATAAAATTGATAACCCAGTTTGGGAAAATAATGGATCCTTTCCATTTGGAATAGTAAGTTCTAATTGGCATCCAGGGGAATTACACCGAATGGCTTATACATTTTTGGTAGAAAATTTTATAGCAATTAAAGATCTGGCTTGCAATGTAATAGAAATGTCAATGTATACCAACTCGGATATATTGACAAAAGGAAGACAAACTTGGGATCCTATAAATGAAAGAAGTGTTCCAAGTTCGCAAGCTTATTCCAGTTATTGTGAATTCTTAGTTGAGAAGGGCTTCCCAAATCATCATAGCCTTATGGGATTAATTAAATATACCTTTGAACCGATGGACAAACCAACAATAATTGGAAAGAAAGTTTTATGGAAGTATGAAGAAAAGGGACAAAGATTAATTGTTAAGGTGAAAAAGTCTTATATTGTTAAAAAACAATATGATGGTGAAGAAGCAAGAAAATATGTAATGAATTTAATTCGTTCTTTTTGTGGGTATAATAAAAGCGGATAAAGGGCTCACCTGAGAAGAAGAGCAATTGCTTCCCCATCAATCCCCATGCGAGCTTTTCTATTGCTCGTTGAAGAATTCCATCTAAAACTAGGGAAAAAGATTCCTGGAACCACTATATCTATTGAAAATAGTTGGCACTATGGGAAAAGCTAAAGTGGACCCAGAAGCTGTTGTTTCTTTACAAGCAACTCAAGGCGCCACTAAATGGAATGAGTGTCTAAGGGCTAGTGGTTTCGGCATGATGTCACAAACGTTTTTTAATTCAGAAAGAAGAAGAATCCTTGGCCTTCCAAGTTTAGACAACAGTGCAAAGATATTTGCAAAAGTCTGCCAAGCTAGTCATTTTTTGCTTACCGTGAAACGTATAGCATTGGGGAAATGGCTACAAGGTAAATCAAAGATTTTGGCAAAAGAAAATCTTTTCAAATTCAGTCAAATATCTAGGTCATATAATACAAAATAACACAGTACGACCAATAAGGGACAATTTCATTTCAATCAAAAATTTTCCAATACAAAAAAATCAAAAGAATATAAGACAATTTTTAGGGAAAATTAAATTTTATCATGAATATATACCGAATAGTGCCAAAATATTAGAACCACTCCATAATTTACTTCAAAAAGATCAAAAATTTATTTGACCTGAAAGTTGTCAAAATCATTTGGAATAAAAATATTGTTCAAAAAATAAGTAAAACGACGAAAAGCAATACGAGTACAAATACTCATAAAAGCAACCACAACTACAACGATTTAGATGCTAACAATGATATGTCGGATGAATTGAGCGCGTACAGCTCGGAGGAAGACGAGGTGACATCACGAAAATCGCGAAAAATACAGCCAACTGATGCTGCGGATTACGAGGATGGGGGCGGAATGTAAAAATGTAAATTAATTTGTGTGCAAATAAATTACAAGTGATATTTTCATATTTGAGCCGTAAGCCCTGACAGCTAGTGTTCCTTTTTTTTATTGTAAAATAATAATTTATTGTTATTTTCCATATATTAAATTAAATTAATTAAAAATATTGTTATGCTCATAGCCAATCTTGGAAATATTTGATCGAAGATGTAAAGAAATTATATTTCTTATATTATTATATTACATATTCATTTAGTTTTAAATTCACCGCTCATCTCTTAGAGTAAGGGAACACTTATTCATTTGCATTCATTACAAATTCAAGTGGAAATATTAAATTTCATTCATTTTAAAAAATCAATCGTATTTGCGAGATCTCCCCTGATGAGTTCATGGGGGAGCTTTTCCATTTGAACCTGAAGGAGTTCAGCCCTGGTTGTCCGGAGAAGGACGTCAGGATGGTCAGCCGTCTTTGGAAGGTCAGTCCTGATGGGGTGACGAATGTTGTCCTTGAGGGCACGGACATGCTAATGTCCGCCCTCTTGGAGGCAGGTCGTTGCTACGTCAAGTGGTTTTCCTTCCGGGTACGGCCGGACCAGTTGACGCCCGGCTGTTTCCGCTGCATGGGCTTTGAACATAGGGTGGCGGAATACAGGCCAAGAAGGAAGTCTGCCGAAGGTGCGGGCAGGAAGGGCACAGGAGTGCAGGTTATGGCAATGCCCCGCATTGTCCCAACTAAACCGTCAGGAGGCTTATGCCGTAATGTGTGAGTTGGGGGCGCGTATGTTGGAGGGGGGCGCGTATGTTGGAGGGGGGCTGCGGCATTGCTTTGCTCCAGGAACCATGCTCCACCAATGGGGTGGTGAGAGGTCTTCCTGGGGGCTTTAGGGTCTTTACTGACCTTTGAGTCAATGCCGCAGTAGCTGTGTGTGAGCCAAGCTACTCTTATGTAGTAGTTGACTCATGGTGAGGAGTATTCATATGGGCTAGAGACCAAAAAAAAAAGCTAAATCAAGTTACGAAAATGGACGCACAACGATATGCACCACCCCGTTATTCTCTCCATCGTGGGTAGCAGCAATAGGGTTATGATTTTAATTTGTTTCTATTCATTTGGTCTCTAAATTGTCAAATGTTGCTTACGTTTTATCCAATTCGCGTGAAGGGTCAATCTTTGTTTATAGATTTAGAGATTCTAGGGGCAAAAAGCAAAAATAAAATTCATTGCACTACTGCTGCTACCTGTTTAATGTGCCTTTAGCTACATAGAATTTTTTCAATCACGTAGTAACCGTAGAGATGTAATTTTGATTTTTTCAATCATTACAAATTCAAGTTGAAATCTTTAATTTCATTCTTTAAAAAAAAATTAATTTCATTCTTGCCAAAAAAAAAATAATTAGTATAGTTGTAAATTCTATTAAATATAAATTAAGGCGGCCAGTCGCGAAATACTCGTATTGATTTCACATAAAATACCCAATGATTGAGATTGAAAAAAAAGCATCGACCCGCTCAGCGAGTAAAGCGAATTGTGTGTCGAAAACAACACTTTACAAAACGAAAGCTGGAAAATGCCAACGTCCCATTCCCAACGGAGTGCTCCATCGTAATCCATATTTGAATTTCTTACGTGAATTTCGCCTTCGCAATGGTCATCTCCCTGCGGTGGAAATTATTCGACGCGGCGCCAAGGAGTGGAAGAATATGCCTAAAGAGGGATAACTTGGCGAAGAATGCCAAGTTTTCTGAGGTGGCGCTCGATGTGAGCGTAAGACGGAAGCTCCACCAATGGCTTATGGAACTCCTGCACCAAAAATAGCAGAAATAGTTTTAAGGTCTTATAATTTTAATCTGAAAACAGAAAACAAAACAATTGAAATTGATGGATATAAAATTGATAACCCAGTTTGGGAAAATAATGGATCCTTTCCATTTGGAATAGTAAGTTCTAATTGACATCCAGGGGAATTACACCGAATGGCTTATACATTTTTGGTAGAAAATTTTATAGCAATTAAAGATCTGGCTTGCAATGTAATAGAAATGGCAATGTATACCAACTCGGATATATTGACAAAAGGAAGACAAACTTGGGATCCTATAAATGAAAGAAGTGTTCCAAGTTCGCAAGCTTATTCCAGTTATTGTGAATTCTTAGTTGAGAAGGGCTTCCCAAATCATCATAGCCTTATGGGATTAATTAAATATACCTTTGAACCGATGGACAAACCAACAATAATTGGAAAGAAAGTTTTATGGAAGTATGAAGAAAAGATAAAAGTTGAAAAGGGACAAAGATTAATTGTTAAGGTGAAAAAGTCTTATATTGTTAAAAAACAATATGATGGTGAAGAAGCAAGAAAATATGTAATGAATTTAATTCGTTCTTTTTGTGGGTATAATAAAAGCGGATAAAGGGCTGACCTGAGAAGAAGAGCAATTGCTTCCCCATCAATCCCCATGCGAGCTTTTCTATTGCTCGTTGAAGAATTCCATCTAAAACTAGGGAAAAAGATTAAAGGAACCACTATATCTATTGAAAATAGTTGGCACTATGGAGAAAGCTAAAGTGGACCCAGAAGCTGTTGTTTCTTTACAAGCAACTCAAGGCGCCACTAAATAGAATGAGTGTCTAAAGGCTAGTGGTTTTGGCATGATGTCACAGACGTTTTTTGAATCAGAAAGAAGAAGAATCCTTCGCCTTCCAAGTTTAGACAACTGTGCAAAGATATTTGCAAAAGTCTGCCAAGCTAGTCATTTTTTGCTTACCGTGAAACGTATAGCATTGGGGAAAGGGCTACAAGGTAAATCAAAGATTTTCGCAAAATAAAATCTTTTCAAATTCAGTCAAATATCTAGGCCATATAATACAAAATAACACAGTACGACCAATAAGGGACAATTTAATTTCAATCAAAAATTTTCCAATACAAAAAAATCAAAAGAATATAAGACAATTTTTAGGGAAAATTAAATTTTATCATGAATATATACCGAATAGTGCCAAAATATTAGAACCACTCCATAATTTACTTTAAAAAGATCAAAAATTTATTTGACCTGAAAGTTGTCAAAATCATTTGGAATAAAAATATTGTTCAAAAAATAAGTAAAACGACGAAAAGCAATACGAGTACAAATACTCATAAAAGCAACCACAACTACAACGATTTAGATGCTAACAATGATATGTCGGATGAATTGAGCGCGTACAGCTCGGAGGAAGACGAGGTGACATCACGAAAATCGCGAAAAATACAGCCAACTGATGCTGCGGATTACGAGGATGGGGGCGGAATGTAAAAATGTAAATTAATTTGTGTGCAAATAAATTACAAGTGATATTTTCATATTTGAGCCGTAAGCCCTGGCAGCTAGTGTTCCTTTTTTTTATTGTAAAATAATAATTTATTGTTATTTTCCATATATTAAATTAAATTAATTAAAAATATTGTTATGCTCACAGCCAATCTTGGAAATATTTGATCGAAGATGTAAAGAAATTATATTTCTTATTATATTACATATTCATTTAGTTTTAAATTCACCGCTCATCTCTTAGAGTACGGGCACACTTATTCATTTGCATTCATTACAAATTCAAGTGGAAATATTAAATTTCATTCATTTTAAAAAATCAATCGTATTTGCGAGATCTCCCCTGATGAGTTCATGGGGGAGCTTTTCCATTTGAACCTGAAGGAGTTCAGCCCTGGTTGTCCGGAGAAGGACGTCAGGATGGTCAGCCGTCTTTGGAAGGTCAGTCCTGATGGGGTGACGAATGTTGTCCTTGAGGGCACGGACATGCTAATGTCCGCCCTCTTGGAGGCAGGTCGTTGCTACGTCAAGTGGTTTTCCTTCCGGGTACGGCCGGACCAGTTGACGCCCGGCTGTTTCCGCTGCATGGGCTTTGAACATAGGGTGGCGGAATGCAGGCCAAGAAGGATGTCTACCGAAGGTGCGGGCAGGAAGGGCACAGGAGTGCAGGTTATGGCAATGCCCCGCATTGTCCCAACTAAACCGTCAGGAGGCTTATGCCATAATGTGTGAGTTGGGGGCGCGTATGTTGGAGGGGGGCTGCGGCATTGCTTTGCTCCAGGAACCATGCTCCACCAATGGGGTGGTGAGAGGTCTTCCTGGGGGCTTTAGGGTCTTTACTGACCTTTGAGTCAATGCCGCAGTAGCTGTGTGTGAGCCAAGCTACTCTTATGTAGTAGTTGACTCATGGTGAGGAGTATTCATATGGGCTAGAGACCAAAAAAAAAAGCTAAATCAAGTTACGAAAATGGACGCACAACGATATGCACCACCACGTTATTCTCTCCATCGTGGGTAGCAGCAATAGGGTTATGATTTTAATTTGTTTCTATTCATTTGGTCTCTAAATTGTCAAATGTTGCTTACGTTTTATCCAATTCGCGTGAAGGGTCAATCTTTGTTTATAGATTTAGAGATTCTAGGGGCCAAAAGCAAAAATAAAATTCATTGCACTACTGCTGCTACCTGTTTAATGTGCCTTGAGCTACTTAGAATTTTTTCAATCACGTAGTAACCGTAGAGATGTAATTTTGATTTTTTCAATCATTACAAATTCAAGTTGAAATCTTTAATTTCATTCTTTAAAAAAAAAATTAATTTCATTCTTGCCAAAAAAAATTATAATTAGTATAGTTGTAAATTCTATTAAATATAAATTAAGGCGGCCAGTCGCGAAATACTCGTATTGATTTCACATAAAATACTCAATGATTGAGATTGAAATAAAGCATCGACCCGCTCAGCGAGTAAAGCGAATTGTGTGTCGAAAACAACACTTTACAAAACGAAAGCTGGAAAATGCCAACGTCCCATTCCCAACGGAGTGCTCCATCGTAATCCATATTTGAATTTCTTACGTGAATTTCGCCTTCGCAATGGTCATCTCCCTGCGGTGGAAATTATTCGACGCGGCGCCAAGGAGTGGAAGAATATGCCTAAAGAGGGATAACTTGGCGAAGAATGCCAAGTTTTCTGAGGTGGCGCTCGATGTGAGCGTAAGACGGAAACTCCACCAATGGCTTATGGAACTCCTGCACCAAAAATAGCAGAAACAGTTTTAAGGTCTTATAATTTTAATCTGAAAACAGAAAACAAAACAATTGAAATTGATGGATATAAAATTGATAACCCAGTTTGGGAAAATAATGGATCCTTTCCATTTGGAATAGTAAGTTCTAATTGGCATCCAGGGGAATTACACCGAATGGCTTATACATTTTTGGTAGAAAATTTTATAGCAATTAAAGATCTGGCTTGCAATGTAATAGAAATGGCAATGTATACCAACTCGGATATATTGACAAAAGGAAGACAAACTTGGGATCCTATAAATGAAAGAAGTGTTCCAAGTTCGCAAGCTTATTCCAGTTATTGTGAATTCTTAGTTGAGAAGGGATTCCCAAATCATCATAGCCTTATGGGATTAATTAAATATACCTTTGAACCGATGGACAAACCAACAATAATTGGAAAGAAAGTTTTATGGAAGTATGAAGAAAAGATAAAAGTTGAAAAGGGACAAAGATTAATTGTTAAGGTGAAAAAGTCTTATATTGTTAAAAAACAATATGATGGTGAAGAAGCAAGAAAATATGTAATGAATTTAATTCGTTCTTTTTGTGGGTATAATAAAAGCGGATAAAGGGCTCACCTGAGAAGAAGAGCAATTGCTTCCCCATCAATCCCCATGCGAGCTTTTCTATTGCTCGTTGAAGAATTCCATCTAAAACTAGGGAAAAAGATTCCTGGAAGCACTATATCTATTGAAAATAGTTGGCACTATGGGGAAAGCTAAAGTGGACCCAGAAGCTGTTGTTTCTTTACAAGCAACTCAAGGCGCCACTAAATGGAATGAGTGTCTAAGGGCTAGTGGTTTTGGCATGATGTCACAAACGTTTTTTGATTCAGAAAGAAGAAGAATCCTTGGCCTTCCAAGTTTAGACAACTGTGCAAAGATATTTGCAAAAGTCTGCCAAGCTAGTCATTTTTTGCTTACCGTGAAACGTATAGCATTGGGGAAAGGGCTACAAGGTAAATCAAAGATTTTGGCAAAAGAAAATCTTTTCAAATTCAGTCAAATATCTAGGCCATATAATACAAAATAACACAGTACGATCAATAAGGGACAATTTAATTTCAATCAAAAATTTTCCAATACAAAAAAATCAAAAGAATATAAGACAATTTTTAGGGAAAATTAAATTTTATCATGAATATATACCGAATAGTGCCAAAATATTAGAACCACTCCATAATTTACTTCAAAAAGATCAAAAATTTATTTGACCTCAAAGTTGTCAAAATCATTTGGAATAAAAATATTGTTCAAAAAATAAGTAAAACGACGAAAAGCAATACGAGTACAAATACTCATAAAAGCAACCACAACTACAACGATTTAGATGCTAACAATGATATGTCGGATGAATTGAGCGCGTACAGCTCGGAGGAAGACGAGGTGACATCACGAAAATCGCGAAAAATACAGCCAACTGATGCTGCGGATTACGAGGATGGGGGCGGAATGTAAAAATGTAAATTAATTTGTGTGCAAATAAATTACAAGTGATATTTTCATATTTGAGCCGTAAGCCCTGGCAGCTAGTGTTCCTTTTTTTTATTGTAAAATAATAATTTATTGTTATTTTCCATATATTAAATTAAATTAATTAAAAATATTGTTATGCTCACAGCCAATCTTGGAAATATTTGATCGAAGATGTAAAGAAATTATATTTCTTATTATATTACATATTCATTTAGTTTTAAATTCACCGCTCATCTCTTAGAGTAAGAGAACACTTATTCATTTGCATTCATTACAAATTCAAGTGGAAATATTAAATTTCATTCATTTTAAAAAATCAATCATATTTGCGAGATCTCCCCTGATGAGTTCATGGGGGAGCTTTTCCATTTGAACCTGAAGGAGTTCAGCCCTGGTTGTCCGGAGAAGGACGTCAGGATGGTCAGCCGTCTTTGGAAGGTCAGTCCTGATGGGGTGACGAATGTTGTCCTTGAGGGCACGGACATGCTAATGTCCGCCCTCTTGGAGGCAGGTCGTTGCTACGTCAAGTGGTTTTCCTTCCGGGTACGGCCGGACCAGTTGACGCCCGGCTGTTTCCGCTGCATGGGCTTTGAACATAGGGTGGCGGAATGCAGGCCAAGAAGGATGTCTACCGAAGGTGCGGGCAGGAAGGGCACAGGAGTGCAGGTTATGGCAATGCCCCGCATTGCCCCAACTAAACCGTCAGGAGGCTTATGCCATAATGTGTGAGTTGGGGGCGCGTATGTTGGAGGGGGGCTGCGGCATTGCTTTGCTCCAGGAACCATGCTCCACCAATGGGGTGGTGAGAGGTCTTCCTGGGGGCTTTAGGGTCTTTACTGACCTTTGAGTCAATGCCGCAGTAGCTGTGTGTGAGCCAAGCTACTCTTATGTAGTAGTTGACTCATGGTGAGGAGTATTCATATGGGCTAGAGACCAAAAAAAAAAGCTAAATCAAGTTACGAAAATGGACGCACAACGATATGCACCACCACGTTATTCTCTCCATCGTGGGTAGCAGCAATAGGGTTATGATTTTAATTTGTTTCTATTCATTTGGTCTCTAAATTGTCAAATGTTGCTTACGTTTTATCCAATTCGCGTGAAGGGTCAATCTTTGTTTATAGATTTAGAGATTCTAGGGGCCAAAAGCAAAAATAAAATTCATTGCACTACTGCTGCTACCTGTTTAATGTGCCTTGAGCTACTTAGAATTTTTTCAATCACGTAGTAACCGTAGAGATGTAATTTTGATTTTTTCAATCATTACAAATTCAAGTTGAAATCTTTAATTTCATTCTTTAAAAAAAAAATTAATTTCATTCTTGCCAAAAAAAATTATAATTAGTATAGTTGTAAATTCTATTAAATATAAATTAAGGCGGCCAGTCGCGAAATACTCGTATTGATTTCACATAAAATACTCAATGATTGAGATTGAAATAAAGCATCGACCCGCTCAGCGAGTAAAGCGAATTGTGTGTCGAAAACAACACTTTACAAAACGAAAGCTGGAAAATGCCAACGTCCCATTCCCAACGGAGTGCTCCATCGTAATCCATATTTGAATTTCTTACGTGAATTTCGCCTTCGCAATGGTCATCTCCCTGCGGTGGAAATTATTCGACGCGGCGCCAAGGAGTGGAAGAATATGCCTAAAGAGGGATAACTTGGCGAAGAATGCCAAGTTTTCTGAGGTGGCGCTCGATGTGAGCGTAAGACGGAAGCTCCACCAATGGCTTATGGAACTCCTGCACCAAAAATAGCAGAAACAGTTTTAAGGTCTTATAATTTTAATCTGAAAACAGAAAACAAAACAATTGAAATTGATGGATATAAAATTGATAACCCAGTTTGGGAAAATAATGGATCCTTTCCATTTGGAATAGTAAGTTCTAATTGGCATCCAGGGGAATTACACCGAATGGCTTATGAGAAGGGCTTCCCAAATCATCATAGCCTTATGGGATTAATTAAATATACCTTTGAACCGATGGACAAACCAACAATAATTGGAAAGAAAGTTTTATGGAAGTATGAAGAAAAGATAAAAGTTGAAAAGGGACAAAGATTAATTGTTAAGGTGAAAAAGTCTTATATTGTTAAAAAACAATATGATGGTGAAGAAGCAAGAAAATATGTAATGAATTTAATTCGTTCTTTTTGTGGGTATAATAAAAGCGGATAAAGGGCTCACCTGAGAAGAAGAGCAATTGCTTCCCCATCAATCCCCATGCGAGCTTTTCTTTTGCTCGTTGAAGAATTCCATCTAAAACTAGGGAAAAAGATTCCTGGAACCACTATATCTATTGAAAATAGTTGGCACTATGGGGAAAGCTAAAGTGGACCCAGAAGCTGTTGTTTCTTTACAAGCAACTCAAGGCGCCACTAAATGGAATGAGTGTCTAAGGGCTAGTGGTTTTGGCATGATGTCACAAACGTTTTTTGATTCAGAAAGAAGAAGAATCCTTGGCCTTCCAAGTTTAGACAACTGTGCAAAGATATTTGCAAAAGTCTGCCAAGCTAGTCATTTTTTGCTTACCGTGAAACGTATAGCATTGGGGAAAGGGCTACAAGGTAAATCAAAGATTTTGGCAAAAGAAAATCTTTTCAAATTCAGTCAAATATCTAGGCCATATAATACAAAATAACACAGTACGATCAATAAGGGACAATTTAATTTCAATCAAAAATTTTCCAATACAAAAAAATCAAAAGAATATAAGACAATTTTTAGGGAAAATTAAATTTTATCATGAATATATACCGAATAGTGCCAAAATATTAGAACCACTCCATAATTTACTTCAAAAAGATCAAAAATTTATTTGACCTGAAAGTTGTCAAAATCATTTGGAATAAAAATATTGTTCAAAAAATAAGTAAAACGACGAAAAGCAATACGAGTACAAATACTCATAAAAGCAACCACAACTACAACGATTTAGATGCTAACAACGATATGTCGGATGAATTGAGCGCGTACAGCTCGGAGGAAGACGAGGTGACATCACGAAAATCGCGAAAAATACAGCCAACTGATGCTGCGGATTACGAGGATGGGGGCGGAATGTAAAAATGTAAATTAATTTGTGTGCAAATAAATTACAAGTGATATTTTCATATTTGAGCCGTAAGCCCTGACAGCTAGTGTTCCTTTTTTTTATTGTAAAATAATAATTTATTGTTATTTTCCATATATATTATTAAATTAAATTAATTAAAAATATTGTTATGCTCACAACCAATCTTGGAAATATTTGATCGAAGATGTAAAGAAATTATATTTCTTATTATATTACATATTCATTTAGTTTTAAATTCACCGCTCATCTCTTAGAGTAAGGGAACACTTATTCATTTGCATTCATTACAAATTCAAGTGGAAATATTAAATTTCATTCATTTTAAAAAATCAATCGTATTTGCGAGATCTCCCCTGATGAGTTCATGGGGGAGCTTTTCCATTTGAACCTGAAGGAGTTCAGCCCTGGTTGTCCGGAGAAGGACGTCATGCTACCAACGAACGTAGTCTGCCCATTAAAAATAAATAAATAATTGGCACGTAAACTTTTGTTAGGTATTTGGCCGAGTTTGTCTTCCAATTTGTGCTTCTTGATGTTGTTCCACAAATGGAAGAACTTACAGTTTTTTTATGAATATCTTTTTCATGGCAGAAATATTCTCGAGGGTTTGCCATTGCCTGTCGCTCCGGTCGTCCCGTTATCAAAAAACTTTTTTCTATCATTTTCCTGTTTCATGTACGGAGATTCGAACCTAGGTGATCCCAAATGGTAGTCATGCACCAACCACGTCAGACGCTCTTCGATGAATTCAAACTATATTTCTTTCATACAAGTATAATTCTACCACTGCAGTAGTTCTCTAACAAAAATTACGTTCACATATGCAGTAATTAGCAATAAATCCACAAAATTAATCTACCCGATCACATATGGCAGATTACCAAAATTGACAATCCTGTAAATACTACAATTGACTGTCAATACTGTTGTGAAAGGTTTTTCTACATAGAAATTATTTTGGTGGAATATTTCGGAGCTTTTGGTTTGTTTAAGTATTATTAACGATATGAAGAAAATACAAGGAGAAGGAATAGCTAATTTAATTGCGCAATTGGCTGGTAATAATAAACAGTTGGATACGCATTCGAAATTCGATATTACATTTTATCGTAAGTAATAAGAGGACTCACGTTTATGGGTATACGCTTTTTTCTGTTAAATGAATGAACATTTTATTAGAATTATGTCTATAAAAATGTTTCTTACACCGGCGTCTATTTTATTTAATTTTTACTTTAACGTTTTTCTTTACACTCGTAGAAATAATGATCTATTACACAAAAAACACAGTATGGTTATTATCTAGGATTATTTTATAATCTCAGATTTTGGAGAGAAATTTTTAATTACGGATTGGGAGTAAAGCACGAAAAGGTAGATCATCTACTTATATGTGAACGTATTAAAAGTCTATCTAAAAAAAAAACATTACATAAATAAACAAAGTTTATCGTTTATTTTTCCATATTAATTTTATTGAAAGTAGACTAGGGGTACATAATTACTTAAATATAATATTTAAACATAAAAGTTTTGATGAAAAACTTATATACTTAAAGATTAATATTCTGCTTATAATGTCTAAGTGTATGAACCTAATTTAAAAATGATTACACATGTCTATGATCAATACATCCGCCTTTTGAATTATAGTACTTCGTTTTTGTTTTTATAAATTATCATTAATAATAAAAATTAAATGTTTATTTGTGTTTATATTATTTTTTGCATAAGTTCAATAATTGCTGTATATAAATACAAAAAGTTGTATTTATTAATAATGGAGCCAATATATTTCGACAGGTAATCCCCTCGACCTATTTGCATCAACTTATAAACTTAAAGATTAAAGTGTTGCTCATAATGTCTGAGTGTAGTGTCATTAAGAATTATTACATCCATCTTTTATTTATTTTACAGTATTTTGCTTTTCTATAAATTATAGTTAAGAATTAGTGTGAAAATTGAACGTTAATTATGTTTAATTTTGCATTAGTTTAATAATGGAAATTGCAATTTAAATTTACAATGAAAAGGAACAATATTCATTTACATATACGGCGGCCGCCGTAGTCGAATGATTAGTACGATACTACTATTCGAGAGTGCGTAGGTTCGAATAGTAGTAATTGCCCCTCGGCAGGCAATGGCAAACCTCCGAGTGTATTTCTGCAATGAAAAAGCTCCTCATAACAAACCACTTGCCGCTCGAAATCGGCTTAAAACTGTAAGATCCCCCATTTGTAAAACGGCATTAAGACGCACTCCACAAATAGGAGGAACCCGACCAAGTATCTAACGCGCCAATATTTATGTTATGCTTATATATTATATATAAGAATGTTTTCGTTTGCGGCACTTTTGGGGAACATTTCATATACTGTCATTAAAAAAAGGATCTAAAAGGGGGAAAGAGAAGTGTATCTCCATCCTAAAACTTTAAACCCCATAATCCGGAGGTTTAAATCGAAAAGTTAGTGTTGCCAGATACCTCAAAAAAGAACGAAGTTCATATGGAGGTAGAATTGTATAGAGACGTTTGTAAATTTATTAGTATTTTTATTTTAAATTGCAGGCATCTAGAAACACAATATTGTTGTCCATTAAAAATAATTGTTAACCGCGTTTAAAATTGAACCTAACGAGGATATTGTAAATTGAGTATATCTCACAGCTCAGAGGAGTTATATGCTCTCGCCTCACAGATGGCTTTATTAAAATAAGAAGAAGTATATACTTATAAGAAAACTAAATGGTACTGATATAAAAAATAATATGAAAAAGAATTAAATGAGAATTTTAAATTGAAAAAAAAAAAACATTCATCGAGAATCTCCATAATACATATACCTACACTAATTTCATTTTTAGTTTAAGTGCGATTTTTTGTGTAACTGTATACTAAAATAGTTTATTAAATTATTATTTATGATAAAACTACTGAAATAGTAATTTAAATTGTGTTTCTAAACATTTAAGTCACTTTTTGTACACATACTAACCGATATGGAATATTAAAACATTTTTATGTTGTGTTCAATTATTTGTCGAAATATAAAAAAATCTTAAGAAATTATAAAAAAGGCGACATTGTATATTTAGCACAGAGGCAACAAGACACAAATGACAACTTGCAAGAACAACAAAAACGCACATAATATAAAATGTCTTAAAACGCTCGGAAGCATATTCATTCCCGGTGGAGATTGTACCGAATTTATACAAAGCGCAATTACAAATGAACCTTACCTTCCATTGGTTTAAAGCATAGTAACTGATTAAATAAATGAAATCAACATTTAGTATTGTCCAAACAAGCATGCATATATATATACATACACACATATTTGTAATGTAAGTTGCATATCATTACGATACTGCATCAATACCCATATTGGCTCATATTCTCCTCTTGTGTAAAAATGTCATTTGTTTGAGTATTTTTCCGTTGCTTCACAAGTACAACAAGAGTAATAGTGCAAATTAAAATGTAAAGTGTTTAAATGAGAATTTGTAAAGAAATTATGAGAAATACAATTTAGTTAAACAAATTAAAGGACCAGTCCAAATTCTTGAAATTTTAGATGGCTGCAGATACGTCTTTTCGAATTCTAACTCCAAGAGAACTTATAAATACGCTCATGACGCTCACAAAATACGTGACGGTGAAGTTTAGATGCGGTTACTGTTGACTAAGGAATACTTTTTTGTAATTGTTTTCCTGCTAATTGCTTATTTCAAACTGCATACAATTTTCAGACTTGTTGATTGGGTTTAGAGGACATGGTGAAGATGGAATTATTTAATAAAGCTACTAGTATGAGGTTGGTAATGGTTAACATTGACACTAAATAGAAGTGTTTTCTAACGTTGCTAGTTGCTGGAATGGTAATTTTTAATGCTGGAGGGAAGCAGTTAATATCGTAAATGTGGTGAAGTGTTTGAATGAAGCATTTAATAAATTTGAATGAGAAAGAGTTTACTCTAACGCTGATTAAAGGTTGGAATGGTGTAAATATATGTGAATTGAGGAGAGTTTGCTTTGGTTAAGTGCTGACCATTCATAAAAATTTTAATTTCTATAAATTTATTTCGTTAGTGATTTCAAAATATAGGGAATGACGGCGAGTTTTCTTTTACATGGTGTTAAGCCAGATTCTGGCAAACTATTCTAATAGAATAATGTAATGTAAATTATAATAGAATAAATTAATATAATATTGAATTTAAATAATGAAAATGTATTAAAGCTTAATATTAAGTTATTTTATATTTTTTATTTATAAGTATGTAGTACACTTTACTGTTTCTCGCTGTCGCTATTCCTTTACCTGTTTCTATTTACTTCCGAGCATTGACTCTACAGCTACAGCTATACTTTCCGTTCTTCCTATTTCTATTTACTTAACTGCATACTCTCTCTAACTCTCCACATACTGTTCTTCCATTTCCGCTATTTCTTGTATCTTAGTTTTAAGCCTAATATAAGGACAGTACATGGAAAATAAAGTCACTTTTTGAATTGTAGTCGGACGAGTGCGGTTTAATTTTTTAATTACGCTTCCACAGGCAATATTCGTTTAATCTCGCGCTTCCCTTAGTAAAGTGTTTTTTTTTTTAATTTATATTAATATACCTACAATATCTTCACAAAACAGTGAAGAATTTTCATGGCGCCCGAGCAGGGACAGTAGTGCGAAAGTGGTAAAAAACAAAGTGATAGTGACAAAAGACCACAAGTTGGCAATTTGTGCACGCAAAATATTTAATAACTAATAATTAAATTAAATAACCAACTAAATAACTAAAATAATATTGCCTGCGCGGTCCCTTTACAAGCAAAACAAAAGTCGTCTCGTAAACAAAAAAAAAAATAACAAAACAGACAAACAGACAACTTAACTAATATACATATGCATATATGCATATATAAAAACTAGTGCAGTGACTTGGAAAGTGCAGTAACGGAAAAAGTGCAGTGACAGTGAGCCCCCAAAAACCAAAACAAAAAAAAAAAGAAAAAATTATATTTCTATCAAAAAAAAAAAAAGAGAAAAAACTGTTTAAAATTGAAATAAAATACTTATACACATAAAATAAAATAATTATATTGAAAAAAGTTAAAAAACAAAAACAAAAACATATAGGACATCGTTACGAAGGGGAGTGACTGTGGAGCTATACGTCATATTCACCAACTGTTCACCACCAATATTCACCGTTACATAGGACATCGAGGGAGGAATGACCTGCAACTGTGTGGCCTGCCAAAGGGAAGTTGAAGCTGGAAACAAACCAGTCCACGATAAACAGGTATTCAGTGCGAAAAATTGAAGCTAGAAATTTACTTTGTGATTGACCGAGATTATTACAGTTGCTAATAATCGTCTCACAGTACAAGGGCTCAAATTATTGGCATCTCGTGTATCCACTTCTTATATGCAAATAAACTTATATATATACATATCTATATACATATACATATACTGCCTATGAAGTGAAGGATACAGTGGGACCCGAGGTAGAGGAACTTGTTTGTCGCCAAATAATTTGCGAGTACTATTTTTCGGTTTATTTTCGGGATTTTTTCAAAAAATCAAACGAAATTGCGGTTTGTTAATCAGCCACAATATTTAAAAAAAAAAAAAATTTTTTTTTTCGACAATACAAATTTTGTTTGAGCAAAGACTCAATTGTTCGCTGCTTATTTTCGTCTCGTTTTCGTTGGTTCTGGTAAAGTTTCAGCTATTATTATGTATTTCAGTATTTATCGCTTTCGTTTTCGTTTTCGTGCTGACAAACTTCCAGAACCGTTTTCATTTTATATTACAAAAACCACAGGATAAAGCAGGGAACTTTAATCTCAAATCATGAGTAAACCAAAGTCGGCTATTTCAAGTCTCTCCCCAAGTAAGGAGATAATGGACTTAAAGTCTTTAAAGCGCCAGAGAACTGTTGCAAAAACCAGCATAGTGCGCATAAAAACGGGTCTCCTTGAAAAGACCATGTCGCTAGATCCAATCGAATTGGAGTGCCGACTCGACGTATTGAACTCCCACAGCGAAAAACTCATGAAATGTCAGTCGAAAATTGAGGAAATCGACGAAGAAGACATTGTCCGGGGAGAGTTAGAGGACTTAATTGTAGAAACAAAGTCCACTATAAAGTCCATTCTGGTGAGAAATAAATCGTCAATTGCCGAAACATCTTTTATTGCACCTCACAGCTCGCGACTAAACCATCAGGAGGCTTATGCCGTAATGTGTGAGTTGGGGGCGCGTATGTTGGAGGGGGGCTGCGGCATTGCTTTGCTCCAGGAATCATGCTCCACCAATGGGGTGGTGAGAGGTCTTCCTGGGGGCTTTAGGGTCTTTACTGACCTTTGAGTCAATGCCGCAGTAGCTGTGTGTGAGCCAAGCTACTCTTATGTAGTAGTTGACTCATGGTGAGGAGTATTCATATGGGCTAGAGACCAAAAAAAAAAGCTAAATCAAGTTACGAAAATGGACGCACAACGATATGCACCACCCCGTTATTCTCTCCATCGTGGGTAGCAGCAATAGGGTTATGATTTTAATTTGTTTCTATTCATTTGGTCTCTAAATTGTCAAATGTTGCTTACGTTTTATCCAATTCGCGTGAAGGGTCAATCTTTGTTTATAGATTTAGAGATTCTAGGGGCAAAAAGCAAAAATAAAATTCATTGCACTACTGCTGCTACCTGTTTAATGTGCCTTGAGCTACATAGAATTTTTTCAATCACGTAGTAACCGTAGAGATGTAATTTTGATTTTTTCAATCATTACAAATTCAAGTTGAAATCTTTAATTTCATTCTTTTAAAAAAAAATTAATTTCATTCTTGCCAAAAAAAAAATAATTAGTATAGTTGTAAATTCTATTAAATATAAATTAAGGCGGCCAGTCGCGAAATACTTGTATTGATTTCACATAAAATACCCAATGATTGAGATTGAAAAAAAAGCATCGACCCGCTCAGCGAGTAAAGCGAATTGTGTGTCGAAAACAACACTTTACAAAACGAAAGCTGGAAAATGCCAACGTCCCATTCCCAACGGAGTGCTCCATCGTAATCCATATTTGAATTTCTTACGTGAATTTCGCCTTCGCAATGGTCATCTCCCTGCGGTGGAAATTATTCGACGCGGCGCCAAGGAGTGGAAGAATATGCCTAAAGAGGGATAACTTGGCGAAGAATGCCAAGTTTTCTGAGGTGGCGCTCGATGTGAGCGTAAGACGGAAGCTCCACCAATGGCTTATGGAACTCCTGCACCAAAAATAGCAGAAATAGTTTTAAGGTCTTATAATTTTAATCTGAAAACAGAAAACAAAACAATTGAAATTGATGGATATAAAATTGATAACCCAGTTTGGGAAAATAATGTATCCTTTCCATTTGGAATAGTAAGTTCTAATTGACATCCAGGGGAATTACACCGAATGACTTATACATTTTTGGTAGAAAATTTTATAGCAATTAAAGATCTGGCTTGCAATATAATAGAAATGGCAATGTATACCAACTCGGATATATTGACAAAAGGAAGACAAACTTGGGATCCTATAAATGAAAGAAGTGTTCCAAGTTCACAAGCTTATTCCAGTTATTGTGAATTCTTAGTTGAGAAGGGCTTCCCAAATCATCATAGCCTTATGGGATTAATTAAATATACCTTTGAACCGATGGACAAACCAACAATAATTGGAAAGAAAGTTTTATGGAAGTATGAAGAAAAGATAAAAGTTGAAAAGGGACAAAGATTAATTGTTAAGGTGAAAAAGTCTTATATTGTTAAAAAACAATATGATGGTGAAGAAGCAAGAAAATATGTAATGAATTTAATTCGTTCTTTTTGTGGGTATAATAAAAGCGGATAAAGGGCTCACCTGAGAAGAAGAGCAATTGCTTCCCCATCAATCCCCATGCGAGCTTTTCTATTGCTCGTTGAAGAATTCCATCTAAAACTAGGGAAAAAGATTAAAGGAACCACTATATCTATTGAAAATAGTTGGCACTATGGGGAAAGCTAAAGTGGACCCAGAAGCTGTTGTTTCTTTACAAGCAACTCAAGGCGCCACTAAATGGAATGAGTGTCTAAGGGCTAGTGGTTTTGGCATGATGTCACAAACGTTTTTTGATTCAGAAAGAAGAAGAATCCTTGGCCTTCCAAGTTTAGACAACTGTGCAAAGATATTTGCAAAAGTCTGCCAAGCTAGTCATTTTTTGCTTACCGTGAAACGTATAGCATTGGGGAAAGGGCTACAAGGTAAATCAAAGATTTTGGCAAAAGAAAATCTTTTCAAATTCAGTCAAATATCTAGGCCATATAATACAAAATAACACAGTACGACCAATAAGGGACAATTTAATTTCAATCAAAAATTTTCCAATACAAAAAAATCAAAAGAATATAAGACAATTTTTAGGGAAAATTAAATTTTATCATGAATATATACCGAATAGTGCCAAAATATTAGAACCACTCCATAATTTACTTCAAAAAGATCAAAAATTTATTTGACCTGAAAGTTGTCAAAATCATTTGGAATAAAAATATTGTTCAAAAAATAAGTAAAACGACGAAAAGCAATACGAGTACAAATACTCATAAAAGCAACCACAACTACAACGATTTAGATGCTAACAATGATATGTCGGATGAATTGAGCGCGTACAGCTCGGAGGAAGACGAGGTGACATCACGAAAATCGCGAAAAATACAGCCAACTGATGCTGCGGATTACGAGGATGGGGGCGGAATGTAAAAATGTAAATTAATTTGTGTGCAAATAAATTACAAGTGATATTTTCATATTTGAGCCGTAAGCCCTGACAGCTAGTGTTCCTTTTTTTTATTGTAAAATAATAATTTATTGTTATTTTCCATATATTAAATTAAATTAATTAAAAATATTGTTATGCTCACAACCAATCTTGGAAATATTTGATCGAAGATGTAAAGAAATTATATTTCTTATTATATTACATATTCATTTAGTTTTAAATTCACCGCTCATCTCTTAGAGTACGGGAACACTTATTCATTTGCATTCATTACAAATTCAAGTGGAAATATTAAATTTCATTCATTTTAAAAAATCAATCGTATTTGCGAGATCCCCCCTGATGAGTTCATGGGGGAGCTTTTCCATTTGAACCTGAAGGAGTTCAGCCCTGGTTGTCCGGAGAAGGACGTCAGGATGGTCAGCCGTCTTTGGAAGGTCAGTCCTGATGGGGTGACGAATGTTGTCCTTGAGGGCAGGTCGTTGCTACGTCAAGTGGTTTTCCTTCCGGGTACGGCCGGACCAGTTGACGCCCGGCTGTTTCCGCTGCATGGGCTTTGAACATAGGGTGGCGGAATGCAGGCCAAGAAGGATGTCTACCGAAGGTGCGGGCAGGAAGGGCACAGGAGTGCAGGTTATGGCAATGCCCCGCATTGTCCCAACTAAACCGTCAGGAGGCTTATGCCGTAATGTGTGAGTTGGGGGCGCGTATGTTGGAGGGGGGCTGCGGCATTGCTTTGCTCCAGGAACCATGCTCTACCAATGGGGTGGTGAGAGGTCTTCCTGGGGGCTTTAGGGTCTTTACTGACCTTTGAGTCAATGCCGCAGTAGCTGTGTGTGAGCCAAGCTACTCTTATGTAGTAGTTGACTCATGGTGAGGAGTATTCATATGGGCTAGAGACCAAAAAAAAAGCTAAATCAAGTTACGAAAATGGACGCACAACGATATGCACCACCCCGTTATTCTCTCCATCGTGGGTAGCAGCAATAGGGTTATGATTTTAATTTGTTTCTATTCATTTGGTCTCTAAATTGTCAAATGTTGCTTACGTTTTATCCAATTCGCGTGAAGGGTCAATCTTTGTTTATAGATTTAGAGATTCTAGGGGCAAAAAGCAAAAATAAAATTCATTGCACTACTGCTGCTACCTGTTTAATGTGCCTTGAGCTACATAGAATTTTTTCAATCACGTAGTAACCGTAGAGATGTAATTTTGATTTTTTCAATCATTACAAATTCAAGTTGAAATCTTTAATTTCATTCTTTAAAAAAAAAATTAATTTCATTCTTGCCAAAAAAAAAATAATTAGTACAGTTGTAAATTCTATTAAATATAAATTAAGGCGGCCAGTCGCGAAATACTCGTATTGATTTCACATAAAATACTCAATGATTGAGATTGAAAAAAAAGCATCGACCCGCTCAGCGAGTAAAGCGAATTGTGTGTCGAAAACAACACTTTACAAAACGAAAGCTGGAAAATGCCAACGTCCCATTCCCAACGGAGTGCTCCAACGTAATCCATATTTGAATTTCTTACGTGAATTTCGCCTTCGCAATGGTCATCTCCCTGCGGTGGAAATTATTCGACGCGGCGCCAAGGAGTGGAAGAATATGCCTAAAGAGGGATAACTTGGCGAAGAATGCCAAGTTTTCTGAGGTGGCGCTCGATGTGAGCGTAAGACGGAAGCTCCACCAATGGCTTATGGAACTCCTGCACCAAAAATAGCAGAAACAGTTTTAAGGTCTTATAATTTTAATCTGAAAACAGAAAACAAAACAATTGAAATTGATGGATATAAAATTGATAACCCAGTTTGGGAAAATAATGGATCCTTTCCATTTGGAATAGTAAGTTCTAATTGGCATCCAGGGGAATTACACCGAATGGCTTATACATTTTTGGTAGAAAATTTTATAGCAATTAAAGATCTGGCTTGCAATGTAATAGAAATGGCAATGTATACCAACTCGGATATATTGACAAAAGGAAGACAAACTTGGGATCCTATAAATGAAAGAAGTGTTCCAAGTTCGCAAGCTTATTCCAGTTATTGTGAATTCTTAGTTGAGAAGGGCTTCCGAAATCATCATAGCCTTATGGGATTAATTAAATATACCTTTGAACCGATGGACAAACCAACAATAATTGGAAAGAAAGTTTTATGGAAGTATGAAGAAAAGATAAAAGTTGAAAAGGGACAAAGATTAATTGTTAAGGTGAAAAAGTCTTATATTGTTAAAAAACAATATGATGGTGAAGAAGCAAGAAAATATGTAATGAATTTAATTCGTTCTTTTTGTGGGTATAATAAAAGCGGATAAAGGGCTCACCTGAGAAGAAGAGCAATTGCTTCCCCATCAATCCCCATGCGAGCTTTTCTATTGCTCGTTGAAGAATTCCATCTAAAACTAGGGAAAAAGATTCCTGGAACCACTATATCTATTGAAAATAGTTGGCACTATGGAGAAAGCTAAAGTGGACCCAGAAGCTGTTGTTTCTTTACAAGCAACTCAAGGCGCCACTAAATAGAATGAGTGTCTAAAGGCTAGTGGTTTTGGCATGATGTCACAAACGTTTTTTGATTCAGAAAGAAGAAGAATCCTTGGCCTTCCAAGTTTAGACAACAGTGCAAAGATATTTGCAAAAGTCTGCCAAGCTAGTAATTTTTTGCTTACCGTGAAACGTATAGCATTGGGGAAAGGGCTACAAGGTAAATCAAAGATTTTCGCAAAATAAAATCTTTTCAAATTCAGTCAAATATCTAGGCCATATAATACAAAATAACACAGTACGACCAATAAGGGACAATTTAATTTCAATCAAAAATTTTCCAATACAAAAAAATCAAAAGAATATAAGACAATTTTTAGGGAAAATTAAATTTTATCATGAATATATACCGAATAGTGCCAAAATATTAGAACCACTCCATAATTTACTTCAAAAAGATCAAAAATTTATTTGACCTGAAAGTTGTCAAAATCATTTGGAATAAAAATATTGTTCAAAAAATAAGTAAAACGACGAAAAGCAATACGAGTACAAATACTCATAAAAGCAACCACAACTACAACGATTTAGATGCTAACAATGATATGTCGGATGAATTGAGCGCGTACAGCTCGGAGGAAGACGAGGTGACATCACGAAAATCGCGAAAAATACAGCCAACTGATGCTGCGGATTACGAGGATGGGGGCGGAATGTAAAAATGTAAATTAATTTGTGTGCAAATAAATTACAAGTGATATTTTCATATTTGAGCCGTAAGCCCTGACAGCTAGTGTTCCTTTTTTTTATTGTAAAATAATAATTTATTGTTATTTTCCATATATTAAATTAAATTAATTAAAAATATTGTTATGCTCACAACCAATCTTGGAAATATTTGATCGAAGATGTAAAGAAATTATATTTCTTATTATATTACATATTCATTTAGTTTTAAATTCACCGCTCATCTCTTAGAGTACGGGAACACTTATTCATTTGCATTCATTACAAATTCAAGTGGAAATATTAAATTTCATTCATTTTAAAAAATCAATCGTATTTGCGAGATCCCCCCTGATGAGTTCATGGGGGAGCTTTTCCATTTGAACCTGAAGGAGTTCAGCCCTGGTTGTCCGGAGAAGGACGTCAGGATGGTCAGCCGTCTTTGGAAGGTCAGTCCTGATGGGGTGACGAATGTTGTCCTTGAGGGCAGGTCGTTGCTACGTCAAGTGGTTTTCCTTCCGGGTACGGCCGGACCAGTTGACGCCCGGCTGTTTCCGCTGCATGGGCTTTGAACATAGGGTGGCGGAATGCAGGCCAAGAAGGATGTCTACCGAAGGTGCGGGCAGGAAGGGCACAGGAGTGCAGGTTATGGCAATGCCCCGCATTGTCCCAACTAAACCGTCAGGAGGCTTATGCCGTAATGTGTGAGTTGGGGGCGCGTATGTTGGAGGGGGGCGCGTATGTTGGAGGGGGGCTGCGGCATTGCTTTGCTCCAGGAACCATGCTCTACCAATGGGGTGGTGAGAGGTCTTCCTGGGGGCTTTAGGGTCTTTACTGACCTTTGAGTCAATGCCGCAGTAGCTGTGTGTGAGCCAAGCTACTCTTATGTAGTAGTTGACTCATGGTGAGGAGTATTCATATGGGCTAGAGACCAAAAAAAAAAGCTAAATCAAGTTACGAAAATGGACGCACAACGATATGCACCACCCCGTTATTCTCTCCATCGTGGGTAGCAGCAATAGGGTTATGATTTTAATTTGTTTCTATTCATTTGGTCTCTAAATTGTCAAATGTTGCTTACGTTTTATCCAATTCGCGTGAAGGGTCAATCTTTGTTTATAGATTTAGAGATTCTAGGGGCCAAAAGCAAAAATAAAATTCATTGCACTACTGCTGCTACCTGTTTAATGTGCCTTGAGCTACATAGAATTTTTTCAATCACGTAGTAACCGTAGAGATGTAATTTTGATTTTTTCAATCATTACAAATTCAAGTTGAAATCTTTAATTTCATTCTTTAAAAAAAAAATTAATTTCATTCTTGCCAAAAAAAAAATAATTAGTATAGTTGTAAATTCTATTAAATATAAATTAAGGCGGCCAGTCGCGAAATACTTGTATTGATTTCACATAAAATACCCAATGATTGAGATTGAAAAAAAAGCATCGACCCGCTCAGCGAGTAAAGCGAATTGTGTGTCGAAAACAACACTTTACAAAACGAAAGCTGGAAAATGCCAACGTCCCATTCCCAACGGAGTGCTCCATCGTAATCCATATTTGAATTTCTTACGTGAATTTCGCCTTCGCAATGGTCATCTCCCTGCGGTGGAAATTATTCGACGCGGCGCCAAGGAGTGGAAGAATATGCCTAAAGAGGGATAACTTGGCGAAGAATGCCAAGTTTTCTGAGGTGGCGCTCGATGTGAGCGTAAGACGGAAGCTCCACCAATGGCTTATGGAACTCCTGCACCAAAAATAGCAGAAACAGTTTTAAGGTCTTATAATTTTAATCTGAAAACAGAAAACAAAACAATTGAAATTGATGGATATAAAATTGATAACCCAGTTTGGGAAAATAATGGATCCTTTCCATTTGGAATAGTAAGTTCTAATTGGCATCCAGGGGAATTACACCGAATGGCTTATACATTTTTGGTAGAAAATTTTATAGCAATTAAAGATCTGGCTTGCAATGTAATAGAAATGGCAATGTATACCAACTCGGATATATTGACAAAAGGAAGACAAACTTGGGATCCTATAAATGAAAGAAGTGTTCCAAGTTCGCAAGCTTATTCCAGTTATTGTGAATTCTTAGTTGAGAAGGGATTCCCAAATCATCATAGCCTTATGGGATTAATTAAATATACCTTTGATCCGATGGACAAACCAACAATAATTGGAAAGAAAGTTTTATGGAAGTATGAAGAAAAGATAAAAGTTGAAAAGGGACAAAGATTAATTGTTAAGGTGAAAAAGTCTTATATTGTTAAAAAACAATATGATGGTGAAGAAGCAAGAAAATATGTAATGAATTTAATTCGTTCTTTTTGTGGGTATAATAAAAGCGGATAAAGGGCTCACCTGAGAAGAAGAGCAATTGCTTCCCCATCAATCCCCATGCGAGCTTTTCTATTGCTCGTTGAAGAATTCCATCTAAAACTAGGGAAAAAGATTCCTGGAACCACTATATCTATTGAAAATAGTTGGCACTATGGGGAAAGCTAAAGTGGACCCAGAAGCTGTTGTTTCTTTACAAGCAACTCAAGGCGCCACTAAATGGAATGAGTGTCTAAGGGCTAGTGGTTTTGGCATGATGTCACAAACGTTTTTTGATTCAGAAAGAAGAAGAATCCTTGGCCTTCCAAGTTTAGACAACTGTGCAAAGATATTTGCAAAAGTCTGCCAAGCTAGTCATTTTTTGCTTACCGTGAAACGTATAGCATTGGGGAAAGGGCTACAAGGTAAATCAAAGATTTTGGCAAAAGAAAATCTTTTCAAATTCAGTCAAATATCTAGGCCATATAATACAAAATAACACAGTACGACCAATAAGGGACAATTTAATTTCAATCAAAAATTTTCCAATACAAAAAAATCAAAAGAATATAAGACAATTTTTAGGGAAAATTAAATTTTATCATGAATATATACCGAATAGTGCCAAAATATTAGAACCACTCCATAATTTACTTCAAAAAGATCAAAAATTTATTTGACCTGAAAGTTGTCAAAATCATTTGGAATAAAAATATTGTTCAAAAAATAAGTAAAACGACGAAAAGCAATACGAGTACAAATACTCATAAAAGCAACCACAACTACAACGATTTAGATGCTAACAACGATATGTCGGATGAATTGAGCGCGTACAGCTCGGAGGAAGACGAGGTGACATCACGAAAATCGCGAAAAATACAGCCAACTGATGCTGCGGATTACGAGGATGGGGGCGGAATGTAAAAATGTAAATTAATTGTGTGCAAATAAATTACAAGTGATATTTTCATATTTGAGCCGTAAGCCCTGGCAGCTAGTGTTCCTTTTTTTTATTGTAAAATAATAATTTATTGTTATTTTCCATATATTAAATTAAATTAATTAAAAATATTGTTATGCTCACAACCAATCTTGGAAATACATATTTGATCGAAGATGTAAAGATATTATATTTCTTATTATATTACATATTCATTTAGTTTTAAATTCACCGCTCATCTCTTAGAGTAAGGGAACACTTATTCATTTGCAATCATTACAAATTCAAGTGGAAATATTAAATTTCATTCACTTTAAAAAATCAATCGTATTTGCGAGATCTCCCCTGATGAGTTCATGGGGGAGCTTTTCCATTTGAACCTGAAGGAGTTCAGCCCTGGTTGTCCGGAGAAGGACGTCAGGATGGTCAGCCGTCTTTGGAAGGTCAGTCCTGATGGGGTGACGAATGTTGTCCTTGAGGGCACGGACATGCTAATGTCCGCCCTCTTGGAGGCAGGTCGTTGCTACGTCAAGTGGTTTTCCTTCCGGGTACGGCCGGACCAGTTGACGCCCGGCTGTTTCCGCTGCATGGGCTTTGAACATAGGGTGGCGGAATGCAGGCCAAGAAGGATGTCTACCGAAGGTGCGGGCAGGAAGGGCACAGGAGTGCAGGTTATGGCAATGCCCCGCATTGTCCCAACTAAACCGTCAGGAGGCTTATGCCGTAATGTGTGAGTTGGGGGCGCGTATGTTGGAGGGGGGCGCGTATGTTGGAGGGGGGCTGCGGCATTGCTTTGCTCCAGGAACCATGCTCTACCAATGGGGTGGTGAGAGGTCTTCCTGGGGGCTTTAGGGTCTTTACTGACCTTTGAGTCAATGCCGCAGTAGCTGTGTGTGAGCCAAGCTACTCTTATGTAGTAGTTGACTCATGGTGAGGAGTATTCATATGGGCTAGAGACCAAAAAAAAAAGCTAAATCAAGTTACGAAAATGGACGCACAACGATATGCACCACCCCGTTATTCTCTCCATCGTGGGTAGCAGCAATAGGGTTATGATTTTAATTTGTTTCTATTCATTTGGTCTCTAAATTGTCAAATGTTGCTTACGTTTTATCCAATTCGCGTGAAGGGTCAATCTTTGTTTATAGATTTAGAGATTCTAGGGACCAAAAGCAAAAATAAAATTCATTGCACTACTGCTGCTACCTGTTTAATGTGCCTTGAGCTACATAGAATTTTTTCAATCACGTAGTAACCGTAGAGATGTAATTTTGATTTTTTCAATCATTACAAATTCAAGTTGAAATCTTTAATTTCATTCTTTAAAAAAAAAATTAATTTCATTCTTGCCAAAAAAAAAATAATTAGTATAGTTGTAAATTCTATTAAATATAAATTAAGGCGGCCAGTCGCGAAATACTCGTATTGATTTCACATAAAATACCCAATGATTGAGATTGAAAAAAAAGCATCGACCCGCTCAGCGAGTAAAGCGAATTGTGTGTCGAAAACAACACTTTACAAAACGAAAGCTGGAAAATGCCAACGTCCCATTCCCAACGGAGTGCTCCATCGTAATCCATATTTGAATTTCTTACGTGAATTTCGCCTTCGCAATGGTCATCTCCCTGCGGTGGAAATTATTCGACGCGGCGCCAAGGAGTGGAAGAATATGCCTAAAGAGGGATAACTTGGCGAAGAATGCCAAGTTTTCTGAGGTGGCGCTCGATGTGAGCGTAAGACGGAAGCTCCACCAATGGCTTATGGAACTCCTGCACCAAAAATAGCAGAAACAGTTTTAAGGTCTTATAATTTTAATCTGAAAACAGAAAACAAAACAATTGAAATTGATGGATATAAAATTGATAACCCAGTTTGGGAAAATAATGGATCCTTTCCATTTGGAATAGTAAGTTCTAATTGGCATCCAGGGGAATTACACCGAATGGCTTATACATTTTTGGTAGAAAATTTTATAGCAATTAAAGATCTGGCTTGCAATGTAATAGAAATGGCAATGTATACCAACTCGGATATATTGACAAAAGGAAGACAAACTTGGGATCCTATAAATGAAAGAAGTGTTCCAAGTTCGCAAGCTTATTCCAGTTATTGTGAATTCTTAGTTGAGAAGGGATTCCCAAATCATCATAGCCTTATGGGATTAATTAAATATACCTTTGAACCGATGGACAAACCAACAATAATTGGAAAGAAAGTTTTATGGAAGTATGAAGAAAAGATAAAAGTTGAAAAGGGACAAAGATTAATTGTTAAGGTGAAAAAGTCTTATATTGTTAAAAAACAATATGATGGTGAAGAAGCAAGAAAATATGTAATGAATTTAATTCGTTCTTTTTGTGGGTATAATAAAAGCGGATAAAGGGCTCACCTGAGAAGAAGAGCAATTGCTTCCCCATCAATCCCCATGCGAGCTTTTCTATTGCTCGTTGAAGAATTCCATCTAAAACTAGGGAAAAAGATTCCTGGAATCACTATATCTATTGAAAATAGTTGGCACTATGGGGAAAGCTAAAGTGGACCCAGAAGCTGTTGTTTCTTTACAAGCAACTCAAGGCGCCACTAAATGGAATGAGTGTCTAAGGGCTAGTGGTTTTGGCATGATGTCACAAACGTTTTTTGATTCAGAAAGAAGAAGAATCCTTGGCCTTCCAAGTTTAGACAACTGTGCAAAGATATTTGCAAAAGTCTGCCAAGCTAGTCATTTTTTGCTTACCGTGAAACGTATAGCATTGGGGAAAGGGCTACAAGGTAAATCAAAGATTTTGGCAAAAGAAAATCTTTTCAAATTCAGTCAAATATCTAGGCCATATAATACAAAATAACACAGTACGACCAATAAGGGACAATTTAATTTCAATCAAAAATTTTCCAATACAAAAAAATCAAAAGAATATAAGACAATTTTTAGGGAAAATTAAATTTTATCATGAATATATACCGAATAGTGCCAAAATATTAGAACCACTCCATAATTTACTTCAAAAAGATCAAAAATTTATTTGACCTGAAAGTTGTCAAAATCATTTGGAATAAAAATATTGTTCAAAAAATAAGTAAAACGACGAAAAGCAATACGAGTACAAATACTCATAAAAGCAACCACAACTACAACGATTTAGATGCTAACAACGATATGTCGGATGAATTGAGCGCGTACAGCTCGGAGGAAGACGAGGTGACATCACGAAAATCGCGAAAAATACAGCCAACTGATGCTGCGGATTACGAGGATGGGGGCGGAATGTAAAAATGTAAATTAATTGTGTGCAAATAAATTACAAGTGATATTTTCATATTTGAGCCGTAAGCCCTGGCAGCTAGTGTTCCTTTTTTTTTATTGTAAAATAATAATTTATTGTTATTTTCCATATATTAAATTAAATTAATTAAAAATATTGTTATGCTCACAACCAATCTTGGAAATACATATTTGATCGAAGATGTAAAGATATTATATTTCTTATTATATTACATATTCATTTAGTTTTAAATTCACCGCTCATCTCTTAGAGTAAGGGAACACTTATTCATTTGCAATCATTACAAATTCAAGTGGAAATATTAAATTTCATTCACTTTCAATCGTATTTGCGAGATGTCCCCTGATGAGTTCATGGGGGAGCATTTCCATTTGAACCTGAAGGAGTTCAGCCCTGGTTGTCCGGAGAAGGACGTCAGGATGGTCAGCCGTCTTTGGAAGGTCAGTCCTGATGGGGTGACGAATGTTGTCCTTGAGGGCACGGACATGCTAATGTCCGCCCTCTTGGAGGCAGGTCGTTGCTACGTCAAGTGGTTTTCCTTCCGGGTACGGCCGGACCAGTTGACGCCCGGCTGTTTCCGCTGCATGGGCCTTGAACATAGGGTGGCGGAATACAGGCCAAGAAGGATGTCTGCCGAAGGTGCGGGCAGGAAGGGCACAGGAGTGCAGGTTGTGGCAATGCCCCGCATTGTCCCAACTAAACCGTCAGGAGGCTTATGCCGTAATGTGTGAGTTGGGGGCGCGTATGTTGGAGGGGGGCTGCGGCATTGCTTTGCTCCAGGAACCATGCTCCATCAATGGGGTGGTGAGAGGTCTTCCTGGGGGCTTTAGGGTCTTTACTGACCTTTGAGTCAATGCCGCAGTAGCTGTGTGTGAGCCAAGCTACTCTTATGTAGTAGTTGACTCATGGTGAGGAGTATTCATATGGGCTAGAGACAAAAAAAAAAGCTAAATCAAGTTACGAAAATGGACGCACAACGATATGCACCACCCCGTTATTCTCTCCATCGTGGGTAGCAGCAATAGGGTTATGATTTTAATTTGTTTCTATTCATTTGGTCTCTAAATTGTCAAATGTTGCTTACGTTTTATCCAATTCGCGTGAAAGGTCAATCTTTGTTTATAGATTTAGAGATTCTAGGGGCCAAAAGCAAAAATAAAATTCATTGCACTACTGCTGCTACCTGTTTAATGTGCCTTGAGCTACATAGAATTTTTTCAATCACGTAGTAACCGTAGAGATGTAATTTTGATTTTTTCAATCATTACAAATTCAAGTTGAAATCTTTAATTTCATTCTTTTAAAAAAAAATTAATTTCATTCTTGCCAAAAAAAAAATAATTAGTATAGTTGTAAATTCTATTAAATATAAATTAAGGCGGCCAGTCGCGAAATACTCGTATTGATTTCACATAAAATACCCAATGATTGAGATTGAAAAAAAAGCATCGACCCGCTCAGCGAGTAAAGCGAATTGTGTGTCGAAAACAACACTTTACAAAACGAAAGCTGGAAAATGCCAACGTCCCATTCCCAACGGAGTGCTCCATCGTAATCCATATTTGAATTTCTTACGTGAATTTCGCCTTCGCAATGGTCATCTCCCTGCGGTGGAAATTATTCGACGCGGCGCCAAGGAGTGGAAGAATATGCCTAAAGAGGGATAACTTGGCGAAGAATGCCAAGTTTTCTGAGGTGGCGCTCGATGTGAGCGTAAGACGGAAGCTCCACCAATGGCTTATGGAACTCCTGCACCAAAAATAGCAGAAACAGTTTTAAGGTCTTATAATTTTAATCAGAATTATAATTTTTAACAGAAAACAAAACAATTGAAATTGATGGATATAAAATTGATAACCCAGTTTGGGAAAATAATGGATCCTTTCCATTTGGAATAGTAAGTTCTAATTGGCATCCAGGGGAATTACACCGAATGGCTTATACATTTTTGGTAGAAAATTTTATAGCAATTAAAGATCTGGCTTGCAATGTAATAGAAATGGCAATGTATACCAACTCGGATATATTGACAAAAGGAAGACAAACTTGGGATCCTATAAATGAAAGAAGTGTTCCAAGTTCACAAGCTTATTCCAGTTATTGTGAATTCTTAGTTGAGAAGGGCTTCCCAAATCATCATAGCCTTATGGGATTAATTAAATATACCTTTGAACCGATGGACAAACCAACAATAATTGGAAAGAAAGTTTTATGGAAGTATGAAGAAAAGATAAAAGTTGAAAAGGGACAAAGATTAATTGTTAAGGTGAAAAAGTCTTATATTGTTAAAAAACAATATGATGGTGAAGAAGCAAGAAAATATGTAATGAATTTAATTCGTTCTTTTTGTGGGTATAATAAAAGCGGATAAAGGGCTCACCTGAGAAGAAGAGCAATTGCTTCCCCATCAATCCCCATGCGAGCTTTTCTATTGCTCGTTGAAGAATTCCATCTAAAACTAGGGAAAAAGATTCCAGGAACCACTATATCTATTGAAAATAGTTGGCACTATGGAGAAAGCTAAAGTGGACCCAGAAGCTGTTGTTTCTTTACAAGCAACTCAAGGCGCCACTAAATGGAATGAGTGTCTAAAGGCTAGTGGTTTTGGCATGATGTCACAAACGTTTTTTGATTCAGAAAGAAGAAGAATCCTTGGCCTTCCAAGTTTAGACAACAGTGGAAAGATATTTGCAAAAGTCTGCCAAGCTAGTCAATTTTTGCTTACCGTGAAACGTATAGCATTGGGGAAAGGGCTACAAGGTAAATCAAAGATTTTCGCAAAATACAATCTTTTCAAATTCAGTCAAATATCTAGGCCATATAATACAAAATAACACAGTACGACCAATAAGGGACAATTTAATTTCAATCAAAAATTTTCCAATACAAAAAAATCAAAAGAATATAAGACAATTTTTAGGGAAAATTTAATTTTATCATGAATATATACCGAATAGTGCCAAAATATTAGAACCACTCCATAATTTACTTCAAAAAGATCAAAAATTTATTTGACCTGAAAGTTGTCAAAATCATTTGGAATAAAAATATTGTTCAAAAAATAAGTAAAACGACGAACCACAACTACAACGATTTAGATGCTAACAATGATATGTCGGATGAATTGAGCGCGTACAGCTCGGAGGAAGACGAGGTGACATCACGAAAATCGCGAAAAATACAGCCAACTGATGCTGCGGATTACGAGGATGGGGGCGGAATGTAAAAATGTAAATTAATTTGTGTGCAAATAAATTACAAGTGATATTTTCATATTTGAGCCGTAAGCCCTGGCAGCTAGTGTTCCTTTTTTTTTATTGTAAAATAATAATTTATTGTTATTTTCCATATATTAAATTAAATTAATTAAAAATATTGTTATGCTCACAGCCAATCTTGGAAATATTTGATCGAAGATGTAAAGAAATTATATTTCTTATTATATTACACATTCATTTAGTTTTAAATTCACCGCTCATCTCTTAGAGTAAGGGAACACTTATTCATTTGCATTCATTACAAATTCAAGTGGAAATATTAAATTTCATTCATTTTAAAAAATCAATCGTATTTGCGAGATCTCCCCTGATGAGTTCATGGGGGAGCTTTTCCATTTGAACCTGAAGGAGTTCAGCCCTGGTTGTCCGGAGAAGGACGTCAGGATGGTCAGCCGTCTTTGGAAGGTCAGTCCTGATGGGGTGACGAATGTTGTCCTTGAGGGCAGGTCGTTGCTACGTCAAGTGGTTTTCCTTCCGGGTACGGCCGGACCAGTTGACGCCCGGCTGTTTCCGCTGCATGGGCTTTGAACATAGGGTGGCGGAATGCAGGCCAAGAAGGATGTCTACCGAAGGTGCGGGCAGGAAGGGCACAGGAGTGCAGGTTATGGCAATGCCCCGCATTGTCCCAACTAAACCGTCAGGAGGCTTATGCCGTAATGTGTGAGTTGGGGGCGCGTATGTTGGAGGGGGGCGCGTATGTTGGAGGGGGGCTGCGGCATTGCTTTGCTCCAGGAACCATGCTCCACCAATGGGGTGGTGAGAGGTCTTCCTGGGGGCTTTAGGGTCTTTACTGACCTTTGAGTCAATGCCGCAGTAGCTGTGTGTGAGCCAAGCTACTCTTATGTAGTAGTTGACTCATGGTGAGGAGTATTCATATGGGCTAGAGACCAAAAAAAAAAGCTAAATCAAGTTACGAAAATGGACGCACAACGATATGCACCACCACGTTATTCTCTCCATCGTGGGTAGCAGCAATAGGGTTATGATTTTAATTTGTTTCTATTCATTTGGTCTCTAAATTGTCAAATGTTGCTTACGTTTTATCCAATTCGCGTGAAGGGTCAATCTTTGTTTATAGATTTAGAGATTCTAGGGGCAAAAAGCAAAAATAAAATTCATTGCACTACTGCTGCTACCTGTTTAATGTGCCTTGAGCTACTTAGAATTTTTTCAATCACGTAGTAACCGTAGAGATGTAATTTTGATTTTTTCAATCATTACAAATTCAAGTTGAAATCTTTAATTTCATTCTTTAAAAAAAAATTAATTTCATTCTTGCCAAAAAAAATTATAATTAGTATAGTTGTAAATTCTATTAAATATAAATTAAGGCGGCCAGTCGCGAAATACTCGTATTGATTTCACATAAAATACTCAATGATTGAGATTGAAATAAAGCATCGACCCGCTCAGCGAGTAAAGCGAATTGTGTGTCGAAAACAACACTTTACAAAACGAAAGCTGGAAAATGCCAACGTCCCATTCCCAACGGAGTGCTCCATCGTAATCCATATTTGAATTTCTTACGTGAATTTCGCCTTCGCAATGGTCATCTCCCTGCGGTGGAAATTATTCGACGCGGCGCCAAGGAGTGGAAGAATATGCCTAAAGAGGGATAACTTGGCGAAGAATGCCAAGTTTTCTGAGGTGGCGCTCGATGTGAGCGTAAGACGGAAGTTCCACCAATGGCTTATGGAACTCCTGCACCAAAAATAGCAGAAACAGTTTTAAGGTCTTATAATTTTAATCAGAATTATAATTTTTAACAGAAAACAAAACAATTGAAATTGATGGATATAAAATTGATAACCCAGTTTGGGAAAATAATGGATCCTTTCCATTTGGAATAGTAAGTTCTAATTGGCATCCAGGGGAATTACACCGAATGGCTTATACATTTTTGGTAGAAAATTTTATAGCAATTAAAGATCTGGCTTGCAATGTAATAGAAATGGCAATGTATACCAACTCGGATATATTGACAAAAGGAAGACAAACTTGGGATCCTATAAATGAAAGAAGTGTTCCAAGTTCGCAAGCTTATTCCAGTTATTGTGAATTCTTAGTTGAGAAGGGCTTCCCAAATCATCATAGCCTTATGGGATTAATTAAATATACCTTTGAACCGATGGACAAACCAACAATAATTGGAAAGAAAGTTTTATGGAAGTATGAAGAAAAGATAAAAGTTGAAAAGGGACAAAGATTAATTGTTAAGGTGAAAAAGTCTTATATTGTTAAAAAACAATATGATGGTGAAGAAGCAAGAAAATATGTAATGAATTTAATTCGTTCTTTTTGTGGGTATAATAAAAGCGGATAAAGGGCTCACCTGAGAAGAAGAGCAATTGCTTCCCCATCAATCCCCATGCGAGCTTTTCTTTTGCTCGTTGAAGAATTCCATCTAAAACTAGGGAAAAAGATTCCTGGAACCACTATATCTATTGAAAGTAGTTGGCACTATGGGGAAAGCTAAAGTGGACCCAGAAGCTGTTGTTTCTTTACAAGCAACTCAAGGCGCCACTAAATGGAATGAGTGTCTAAGGGCTAGTGGTTTTGGCATGATGTCACAAACGTTTTTTGATTCAGAAAGAAGAAGAATCCTTGGCCTTCCAAGTTTAGACAACTGTGCAAAGATATTTGCAAAAGTCTGCCAAGCTAGTCATTTTTTGCTTACCGTGAAACGTATAGCATTGGGGAAAGGGCTACACGGTAAATCAAAGATTTTGGCAAAAGAAAATCTTTTCAAATTCAGTCAAATATCTAGGCCATATAATACAAAATAACACAGTACGACCAATAAGGGACAATTTAATTTCAATCAAAAATTTTCCAATACAAAAAAATCAAAAGAATATAAGACAATTTTTAGGGAAAATTAAATTTTATCATGAATATATACCGAATAGTGCCAAAATCTTAGAACCACTCCATAATTTACTTCAAAAAGATCAAAAATTTATTTGACCTCAAAGTTGTCAAAATCATTTGGAATAAAAATATTGTTCAAAAAATAAGTAAAACGACGAAAAGCAATACGAGTACAAATACTCATAAAAGCAACCACAACTACAACGATTTAGATGCTAACAACGATATGTCGGATGAATTGAGCGCGTACAGCTCGGAGGAAGACGAGGTGACATCACGAAAATCGCGAAAAATACAGCCAACTGATGCTGCGGATTACGAGGATGGGGGCGGAATGTAAAAATGTAAATTAATTTGTGTGCAAATAAATTACAAGTGATATTTTCATATTTGAGCCGTAAGCCCTGACAGCTAGTGTTCCTTTTTTTATTGTAAAATAATAATTTATTGTTATTTTCCATATATTAAATTAAATTAATTAAAAATATTGTTATGCTCACAACCAATCTTGGAAATATTTGATCGAAGATGTAAAGAAATTATATTTCTTATTATATTACATATTCATTTAGTTTTAAATTCACCGCTCATCTCTTAGAGTAAGGGAACACTTATTCATTTGCATTCATTACAAATTCAAGTGGAAATATTAAATTTCATTCATTTTAAAAAATCAATCGTATTTGCGAGATCTCCCCTGATGAGTTCATGGGGGAGCTTTTCCATTTGAACCTGAAGGAGTTCAGCCCTGGTTGTCCGGAGAAGGACGTCAGGATGGTCAGCCGTCTTTGGAAGGTCAGTCCTGATGGGGTGACGAATGTTGTCCTTGAGGGCACGGACATGCTAATGTCCGCCCTCTTGGAGGCAGGTCGTTGCTACGTCAAGTGGTTTTCCTTCCGGATACGGCCGGACCAGTTGACGCCCGGCTGTTTCCGCTGCATGGGCTTTGAACATAGGGTGGCGGAATGCAGACCAAGAAGGATGTCTACCGAAGGTGCGGGCAGGAAGGGCACAGGAGTGCAGGTTATGGCAATGCCCCGCATTGTCCCAACTAAACCGTCAGGAGGCTTATGCCGTAATGTGTGAGTTGGGGGCGCGTATGTTGGAGGGGGGCGCGTATGTTGGAGGGGGGCTGCGGCATTGCTTTGCTCCAGGAACCATGCTCTACCAATGGGGTGGTGAGAGGTCTTCCTGGGGGCTTTAGGGTCTTTACTGACCTTTGAGTCAATGCCGCAGTAGCTGTGTGTGAGCCAAGCTACTCTTATGTAGTAGTTGACTCATGGTGAGGAGTATTCATATGGGCTAGAGACCAAAAAAAAAAGCTAAATCAAGTTACGAAAATGGACGCACAACGATATGCACCACCCCGTTATTCTCTCCATCGTGGGTAGCAGCAATAGGGTTATGATTTTAATTTGTTTCTATTCATTTGGTCTCTAAATTGTCAAATGTTGCTTACGTTTTATCCAATTCGCGTGAAGGGTCAATCTTTGTTTATAGATTTAGAGATTCTAGGGGCAAAAAGCAAAAATAAAATTCATTGCACTACTGCTGCTACCTGTTTAATGTGCCTTGAGCTACATAGAATTTTTTCAATCACGTAGTAACCGTAGAGATGTAATTTTGATTTTTTCAATCATTACAAATTCAAGTTGAAATCTTTAATTTCATTCTTTAAAAAAAAATTAATTTCATTCTTGCCAAAAAAAAAAATAATTAGTATAGTTGTAAATTCTATTAAATATAAATTAAGGCGGCCAGTCGCGAAATACTCGTATTGATTTCACATAAAATACCCAATGATTGAGATTGAAAAAAAAGCATCGACCCGCTCAGCGAGTAAAGCGAATTGTGTGTCGAAAACAACACTTTACAAAACGAAAGCTGGAAAATGCCAACGTCCCATTCCCAACGGAGTGCTCCATCGTAATCCATATTTGAATTTCTTACGTGAATTTCGCCTTCGCAATGGTCATCTCCCTGCGGTGGAAATTATTCGACGCGGCGCCAAGGAGTGGAAGAATATGCCTAAAGAGGGATAACTTGGCGAAGAATGCCAAGTTTTCTGAGGTGGCGCTCGATGTGAGCGTAAGACGGAAGTTCCACCAATGGCTTATGGAACTCCTGCACCAAAAATAGCAGAAACAGTTTTAAGGTCTTATAATTTTAATCAGAATTATAATTTTTAACAGAAAACAAAACAATTGAAATTGATGGATATAAAATTGATAACCCAGTTTGGGAAAATAATGGATCCTTTCCATTTGGAATAGTAAGTTCTAATTGGCATCCAGGGGAATTACACCGAATGGCTTATACATTTTTGGTAGAAAATTTTATAGCAATTAAAGATCTGGCTTGCAATGTAATAGAAATGGCAATGTATACCAACTCGGATATATTGACAAAAGGAAGACAAACTTGGGATCCTATAAATGAAAGAAGTGTTCCAAGTTCACAAGCTTATTCCAGTTATTGTGAATTCTTAGTTGAGAAGGGCTTCCCAAATCATCATAGCCTTATGGGATTAATTAAATATACCTTTGAACCGATGGACAAACCAACAATAATTGGAAAGAAAGTTTTATGGAAGTATGAAGAAAAGATAAAAGTTGAAAAGGGACAAAGATTAATTGTTAAGGTGAAAAAGTCTTATATTGTTAAAAAACAATATGATGGTGAAGAAGCAAGAAAATATGTAATGAATTTAATTCGTTCTTTTTGTGGGTATAATAAAAGCGGATAAAGGGCTCACCTGAGAAGAAGAGCAATTGCTTCCCCATCAATCCCCATGCGAGCTTTTCTATTGCTCGTTGAAGAATTCCATCTAAAACTAGGGAAAAAGATTCCAGGAACCACTATATCTATTGAAAATAGTTGGCACTATGGAGAAAGCTAAAGTGGACCCAGAAGCTGTTGTTTCTTTACAAGCAACTCAAGGCGCCACTAAATGGAATGAGTGTCTAAAGGCTAGTGGTTTTGGCATGATGTCACAAACGTTTTTTGATTCAGAAAGAAGAAGAATCCTTGGCCTTCCAAGTTTAGACAACAGTGGAAAGATATTTGCAAAAGTCTGCCAAGCTAGTCAATTTTTGCTTACCGTGAAACGTATAGCATTGGGGAAAGGGCTACAAGGTAAATCAAAGATTTTCGCAAAATACAATCTTTTCAAATTCAGTCAAATATCTAGGCCATATAATACAAAATAACACAGTACGACCAATAAGGGACAATTTAATTTCAATTAAAAATTTTCCAATACAAAAAAATCAAAAGAATATAAGACAATTTTTAGGGAAAATTTAATTTTATCATGAATATATACCGAATAGTGCCAAAATATTAGAACCACTCCATAATTTACTTCAAAAAGATCAAAAATTTATTTGACCTGAAAGTTGTCAAAATCATTTGGAATAAAAATATTGTTCAAAAAATAAGTAAAACGACGAAAAGCAATACGAGTACAAATACTCATAAAAGCAACCACAACTACAACGATTTAGATGCTAACAATGATATGTCGGATGAATTGAGCGCGTACAGCTCGGAGGAAGACGAGGTGACATCACGAAAATCGCGAAAAATACAGCCAACTGATGCTGCGGATTACGAGGATGGGGGCGGAATGTAAAAATGTAAATTAATTTGTGTGCAAATAAATTACAAGTGATATTTTCATATTTGAGCCGTAAGCCCTGGCAGCTAGTGTTCCTTTTTTTTATTGTAAAATAATAATTTATTGTTATTTTCCATATATTAAATTAAATTAATTAAAAATATTGTTATGCTCACAGCCAATCTTGGAAATATTTGATCGAAGATGTAAAGAAATTATATTTCTTATTATATTACATATTCATTTAGTTTTAAATTCACCGCTCATCTCTTAGAGTAAGGGAACACTTATTCATTTGCATTCATTACAAATTCAAGTGGAAATATTAAATTTCATTCATTTTAAAAAATCAATCGTATTTGCGAGATCTCCCCTGATGAGTTCATGGGGGAGCTTTTCCATTTGAACCTGAAGGAGTTCAGCCCTGGTTGTCCGGAGAAGGACGTCAGGATGGTCAGCCGTCTTTGGAAGGTCAGTCCTGATGGGGTGACGAATGTTGTCCTTGAGGGCACGGACATGCTAATGTCCGCCCTCTTGGAGGCAGGTCGTTGCTACGTCAAGTGGTTTTCCTTCCGGGTACGGCCGGACCAGTTGACGCCCGGCTGTTTCCGCTGCATGGGCTTTGAACATAGGGTGGCGGAATGCAGGCCAAGAAGGATGTCTACCGAAGGTGCGGGCAGGAAGGGCACAGGAGTGCAGGTTATGGCAATGCCCCGCATTGTCCCAACTAAACCGTCAGGAGGCTTATGCCGTAATGTGTGAGTTGGGGGCGCGTATGTTGGAGGGGGGCGCGTATGTTGGAGGGGGGCTGCGGCATTGCTTTGCTCCAGGAACCATGCTCCACCAATGGGGTGGTGAGAGGTCTTCCTGGGGGCTTTAGGGTCTTTACTGACCTTTGAGTCAATGCCGCAGTAGCTGTGTGCGAGCCAAGCTACTCTTATGTAGTAGTTGACTCATGGTGAGGAGTATTCATATGGGCTAGAGACCAAAAAAAAAGCTAAATCAAGTTACGAAAATGGACGCACAACGATATGCACCACCACGTTATTCTCTCCATCGTGGGTAGCAGCAATAGGGTTATGATTTTAATTTGTTTCTATTCATTTGGTCTCTAAATTGTCAAATGTTGCTTACGTTTTATCCAATTCGCGTGAAGGGTCAATCTTTGTTTATAGATTTAGAGATTCTAGGGGCAAAAAGCAAAAATAAAATTCATTGCACTACTGCTGCTACCTGTTTAATGTGCCTTGAGCTACTTAGAATTTTTTCAATCACGTAGTAACCGTAGAGATGTAATTTTGATTTTTTCAATCATTACAAATTCAAGTTGAAATCTTTAATTTCATTCTTTAAAAAAAAATTAATTTCATTCTTGCCAAAAAAAATTATAATTAGTATAGTTGTAAATTCTATTAAATATAAATTAAGGCGGCCAGTCGCGAAATACTCGTATTGATTTCACATAAAATACTCAATGATTGAGATTGAAATAAAGCATCGACCCGCTCAGCGAGTAAAGCGAATTGTGTGTCGAAAACAACACTTTACAAAACGAAAGCTGGAAAATGCCAACGTCCCATTCCCAACGGAGTGCTCCATCGTAATCCATATTTGAATTTCTTACGTGAATTTCGCCTTCGCAATGGTCATCTCCCTGCGGTGGAAATTATTCGACGCGGCGCCAAGGAGTGGAAGAATATGCCTAAAGAGGGATAACTTGGCGAAGAATGCCAAGTTTTCTGAGGTGGCGCTCGATGTGAGCGTAAGACGGAAGTTCCACCAATGGCTTATGGAACTCCTGCACCAAAAATAGCAGAAACAGTTTTAAGGTCTTATAATTTTAATCAGAATTATAATTTTTAACAGAAAACAAAACAATTGAAATTGATGGATATAAAATTGATAACCCAGTTTGGGAAAATAATGGATCCTTTCCATTTGGAATAGTAAGTTCTAATTGGCATCCAGGGGAATTACACCGAATGGCTTATACATTTTTGGTAGAAAATTTTATAGCAATTAAAGATCTGGCTTGCAATGTAATAGAAATGGCAATGTATACCAACTCGGATATATTGACAAAAGGAAGACAAACTTGGGATCCTATAAATGAAAGAAGTGTTCCAAGTTCGCAAGCTTATTCCAGTTATTGTGAATTCTTAGTTGAGAAGGGCTTCCCAAATCATCATAGCCTTATGGGATTAATTAAATATACCTTTGAACCGATGGACAAACCAACAATAATTGGAAAGAAAGTTTTATGGAAGTATGAAGAAAAGATAAAAGTTGAAAAGGGACAAAGATTAATTGTTAAGGTGAAAAAGTCTTATATTGTTAAAAAACAATATGATGGTGAAGAAGCAAGAAAATATGTAATGAATTTAATTCGTTCTTTTTGTGGGTATAATAAAAGCGGATAAAGGGCTCACCTGAGAAGAAGAGCAATTGCTTCCCCATCAATCCCCATGCGAGCTTTTCTTTTGCTCGTTGAAGAATTCCATCTAAAACTAGGGAAAAAGATTCCTGGAACCACTATATCTATTGAAAGTAGTTGGCACTATGGGGAAAGCTAAAGTGGACCCAGAAGCTGTTGTTTCTTTACAAGCAACTCAAGGCGCCACTAAATGGAATGAGTGTCTAAGGGCTAGTGGTTTTGGCATGATGTCACAAACGTTTTTTGATTCAGAAAGAAGAAGAATCCTTGGCCTTCCAAGTTTAGACAACTGTGCAAAGATATTTGCAAAAGTCTGCCAAGCTAGTCATTTTTTGCTTACCGTGAAACGTATAGCATTGGGGAAAGGGCTACACGGTAAATCAAAGATTTTGGCAAAAGAAAATCTTTTCAAATTCAGTCAAATATCTAGGCCATATAATACAAAATAACACAGTACGACCAATAAGGGACAATTTAATTTCAATCAAAAATTTTCCAATACAAAAAAATCAAAAGAATATAAGACAATTTTTAGGGAAAATTAAATTTTATCATGAATATATACCGAATAGTGCCAAAATCTTAGAACCACTCCATAATTTACTTCAAAAAGATCAAAAATTGATTTGACCTGAAAGTTGTCAAAATCATTTGGAATAAAAATATTGTTCAAAAAATAAGTAAAACGACGAAAAGCAATACGAGTACAAATACTCATAAAAGCAACCACAACTACAACGATTTAGATGCTAACAACGATATGTCGGATGAATTGAGCGCGTACAGCTCGGAGGAAGACGAGGTGACATCACGAAAATCGCGAAAAATACAGCCAACTGATGCTGCGGATTACGAGGATGGGGGCGGAATGTAAAAATGTAAATTAATTTGTGTGCAAATAAATTACAAGTGATATTTTCATATTTGAGCCGTAAGCCCTGACAGCTAGTGTTCCTTTTTTTTATTGTAAAATAATAATTTATTGTTATTTTCCATATATTAAATTAAATTAATTAAAAATATTGTTATGCTCACAACCAATCTTGGAAATATTTGATCGAAGATGTAAAGAAATTATATTTCTTATTATATTACATATTCATTTAGTTTTAAATTCACCGCTCATCTCTTAGAGTAAGGGAACACTTATTCATTTGCATTCATTACAAATTCAAGTGGAAATATTAAATTTCATTCATTTTAAAAAATCAATCGTATTTGCGAGATCTCCCCTGATGAGTTCATGGGGGAGCTTTTCCATTTGAACCTGAAGGAGTTCAGCCCTGGTTGTCCGGAGAAGGACGTCAGGATGGTCAGCCGTCTTTGGAAGGTCAGTCCTGATGGGGTGACGAATGTTGTCCTTGAGGGCACGGACATGCTAATGTCCGCCCTCTTGGAGGCAGGTCGTTGCTACGTCAAGTGGTTTTCCTTCCGGATACGGCCGGACCAGTTGACGCCCGGCTGTTTCCGCTGCATGGGCTTTGAACATAGGGTGGCGGAATGCAGGCCAAGAAGGATGTCTACCGAAGGTGCGGGCAGGAAGGGCACAGGAGTGCAGGTTATGGCAATGCCCCGCATTGTCCCAACTAAACCGTCAGGAGGCTTATGCCGTAATGTGTGAGTTGGGGGCGCGTATGTTGGAGGGGGGCGCGTATGTTGGAGGGGGGCTGCGGCATTGCTTTGCTCCAGGAACCATGCTCTACCAATGGGGTGGTGAGAGGTCTTCCTGGGGGCTTTAGGGTCTTTACTGACCTTTGAGTCAATGCCGCAGTAGCTGTGTGTGAGCCAAGCTACTCTTATGTAGTAGTTGACTCATGGTGAGGAGTATTCATATGGGCTAGATACCAAAAAAAAAAGCTAAATCAAGTTACGAAAATGGACGCACAACGATATGCACCACCCCGTTATTCTCTCCATCGTGGGTAGCAGCAATAGGGTTATGATTTTAATTTGTTTCTATTCATTTGGTCTCTAAATTGTCAAATGTTGCTTACGTTTTATCCAATTCGCGTGAAGGGTCAATCTTTGTTTATAGATTTAGAGATTCTAGGGGCAAAAAGCAAAAATAAAATTCATTGCACTACTGCTGCTACCTGTTTAATGTGCCTTGAGCTACATAGAATTTTTTCAATCACGTAGTAACCGTAGAGATGTAATTTTGATTTTTTCAATCATTACAAATTCAAGTTGAAATCTTTAATTTCATTCTTTAAAAAAAAATTAATTTCATTCTTGCCAAAAAAAAAATAATTAGTATAGTTGTAAATTCTATTAAATATAAATTAAGGCGGCCAGTCGCGAAATACTCGTATTGATTTCACATAAAATACCCAATGATTGAGATTGAAAAAAAAGCATCGACCCGCTCAGCGAGTAAAGCGAATTGTGTGTCGAAAACAACACTTTACAAAACGAAAGCTGGAAAATGCCAACGTCCCATTCCCAACGGAGTGCTCCATCGTAATCCATATTTGAATTTCTTACGTGAATTTCGCCTTCGCAATGGTCATCTCCCTGCGGTGGAAATTATTCGTCGCGGCGCCAAGGAGTGGAAGAATATGCCTAAAGAGGGATAACTTGGCGAAGAATGCCAAGTTTTCTGAGGTGGCGCTCGATGTGAGCGTAAGACGGAAGCTCCACCAATGGCTTATGGAACTCCTGCACCAAAAATAGCAGAAACAGTTTTAAGGTCTTATAATTTTAATCTGAAAACAGAAAACAAAACAATTGAAATTGATGGATATAAAATTGATAACCCAGTTTGGGAAAATAATGGATCCTTTCCATTTGGAATAGTAAGTTCTAATTGGCATCCAGGGGAATTACACCGAATGGCTTATACATTTTTGGTAGAAAATTTTATAGCAATTAAAGATCTGGCTTGCAATGTAATAGAAATGGCAATGTATACCAACTCGGATATATTGACAAAAGGAAGACAAACTTGGGATCCTATAAATGAAAGAAGTGGTCCAAGTTCGCAAGCTTATTCCAGTTATTGTGAATTCTTAGTTGAGAAGGGCTTCCCAAATCATCATAGCCTTATGGGATTAATTAAATATACCTTTGAACCGATGGACAAACCAACAATAATTGGAAAGAAAGTTTTATGGAAGTATGAAGAAAAGATAAAAGTTGAAAAGGGACAAAGATTAATTGTTAAGGTGAAAAAGTCTTATATTGTTAAAAAACAATATGATGGTGAAGAAGCAAGAAAATATGTAATGAATTTAATTCGTTCTTTTTGTGGGTATAATAAAAGCGGATAAAGGGCTCACCCCATCAATCCCCATGCGAGCTTTTCTATTGCTCGTTGAAGAATTCCATCTAAAACTAGGGAAAAAGATTCCTGGAATCACTATATCTATTGAAAATAGTTGGCACTATGGGGAAAGCTAAAGTGGACCCAGAAGCTGTTGTTTCTTTACAATCAACTCAAGGCGCCACTAAATGGAATGAGTGTCTAAGGGCTAGTGGTTTTGGCATGATGTCACAAACGTTTTTTGATTCAGAAAGAAGAAGAATCCTTGGCCTTCCAAGTTTAGACAACTGTGCAAAGATATTTGCAAAAGTCTGCCAAGCTAGTCATTTTTTGCTTACCGTGAAACGTATAGCATTGGGGAAAGGGCTACAAGGTAAATCAAAGATTTTGGCAAAAGAAAATCTTTTCAAATTCAGTCAAATATCTAGGCCATATAATACAAAATAACACAGTACGACCAATAAGGGACAATTTAATTTCAATCAAAAATTTTCCAATACAAAAAAATCAAAAGAATATAAGACAATTTTTAGGGAAAATTAAATTTTATCATGAATATATACCGAATAGTGCCAAAATATTAGAACCACTCCATAATTTACTTCAAAAAGATCAAAAATTTATTTGACCTGAAAGTTGTCAAAATCATTTGGAATAAAAATATTGTTCAAAAAATAAGTAAAACGACGAAAAGCAATACGAGTACAAATACTCATAAAAGCAACCACAACTACAACGATTTAGATGCTAACAATGATATGTCGGATGAATTGAGCGCGTACAGCTCGGAGGAAGACGAGGTGACATCACGAAAATCGCGAAAAATACAGCCAACTGATGCTGCGGATTACGAGGATGGGGGCGGAATGTAAAAATGTAAATTAATTTGTGTGCAAATAAATTACAAGTGATATTTTCATATTTGAGCCGTAAGCCCTGGCAGCTAGTGTTCCTTTTTTTATTGTAAAATAATAATTTATTGTTATTTTCCATATATTAAATTAAATTAATTAAAAATATTGTTATGCTCACAACCAATCTTGGAAATATTTGATCGAAGATGTAAAGAAATTATATTTCTTATTATATTACATATTCATTTAGTTTTAAATTCACCGCTCATCTCTTAGAGTAAGGGAACACTTATTCATTTGCATTCATTACAAATTCAAGTGGAAATATTAAATTTCATTCATTTTAAAAAATCAATCGTATTTGCGAGATCTCCCCTGATGAGTTCATGGGGGAGCTTTTCCATTTGAACCTGAAGGAGTTCAGCCCTGGTTGTCCGGAGAAGGACGTCAGGATGGTCAGCCGTCTTTGGAAGGTCAGTCCTGATGGGGTGACGAATGTTGTCCTTGAGGGCACGGACATGCTAATGTCCGCCCTCTTGGAGGCAGGTCGTTGCTACGTCAAGTGGTTTTCCTTCCGGGTACGGCCGGACCAGTTGACGCCCGGCTGTTTCCGCTGCATGGGCTTTGAACATAGGGTGGCGGAATGCAGGCCAAGAAGGATGTCTACCGAAGGTGCGGGCAGGAAGGGCACAGGAGTGCAGGTTATGGCAATGCCCCGCATTGTCCCAACTAAACCGTCAGGAGGCTTATGCCGTAATGTGTGAGTTGGGGGCGCGTATGTTGGAGGGGGGCTGCGGCATTGCTTTGCTCCAGGAACCATGCTCCACCAATGGGGTGGTGAGAGGTCTTCCTGGGGGCTTTAGGGTCTTTACTGACCTTTGAGTCAATGCCGCAGTAGCTGTGTGTGAGCCAAGCTACTCTTATGTAGTAGTTGACTCATGGTGAGGAGTATTCATATGGGCTAGAGACCAAAAAAAAAAGCTAAATCAAGTTACGAAAATGGACGCACAACGATATGCACCACCCCGTTATTCTCTCCATCGTGGGTAGCAGCAATAGGGTTATGATTTTAATTTGTTTCTATTCATTTGGTCTCTAAATTGTCAAATGTTGCTTACGTTTTATCCAATTCGCGTGAAGGGTCAATCTTTGTTTATAGATTTAGAGATTCTAGGGGCAAAAAGCAAAAATAAAATTCATTGCACTACTGCTGCTACCTGTTTAATGTGCCTTGAGCTACTTAGAATTTTTTCAATCACGTAGTAACCGTAGAGATGTAATTTTGATTTTTTCAATCATTACAAATTCAAGTTGAAATCTTTAATTTCATTCTTTAAAAAAAAATTAATTTCATTCTTGCCAAAAAAAATTATAATTAGTATAGTTGTAAATTCTATTAAATATAAATTAAGGCGGCCAGTCGCGAAATACTCGTATTGATTTCACATAAAATACTCAATGATTGAGATTGAAATAAAGCATCGACCCGCTCAGCGAGTAAAGCGAATTGTGTGTCGAAAACAACACTTTACAAAACGAAAGCTGGAAAATGCCAACGTCCCATTCCCAACGGAGTGCTCCATCGTAATCCATATTTGAATTTCTTACGTGAATTTCGCCTTCGCAATGGTCATCTCCCTGCGGTGGAAATTATTCGACGCGGCGCCAAGGAGTGGAAGAATATGCCTAAAGAGGGATAACTTGGCGAAGAATGCCAAGTTTTCTGAGGTGGCGCTCGATGTGAGCGTAAGACGGAAGTTCCACCAATGGCTTATGGAACTCCTGCACCAAAAATAGCAGAAACAGTTTTAAGGTCTTATAATTTTTAACAGAAAACAAAACAATTGAAATTGATGGATATAAAATTGATAACCCAGTTTGGGAAAATAATGGATCCTTTCCATTTGGAATAGTAAGTTCTAATTGGCATCCAGGGGAATTACACCGAATGGCTTATACATTTTTGGTAGAAAATTTTATAGCAATTAAAGATCTGGCTTGCAATGTAATAGAAATGGCAATGTATACCAACTCGGATATATTGACAAAAGGAAGACAAACTTGGGATCCTATAAATGAAAGAAGTGTTCCAAGTTCGCAAGCTTATTCCAGTTATTGTGAATTCTTAGTTGAGAAGGGCTTCCCAAATCATCATAGCCTTATGGGATTAATTAAATATACCTTTGAACCGATGGACAAACCAACAATAATTGCAAAGAAAGTTTTATGGAAGTATGAAGAAAAGATAAAAGTTGAAAAGGGACAAAGATTAATTGTTAAGGTGAAAAAGTCTTATATTGTTAAAAAACAATATGATGGTGAAGAAGCAAGAAAATATGTAATGAATTTAATTCGTTCTTTTTGTGGGTATAATAAAAGCGGATAAAGGGCTCACCTGAGAAGAAGAGCAATTGCTTCCCCATCAATCCCCATGCGAGCTTTTCTTTTGCTCGTTGAAGAATTCCATCTAAAACTAGGGAAAAAGATTCCTGGAACCACTATATCTATTGAAAGTAGTTGGCACTATGGGGAAAGCTAAAGTGGACCCAGAAGCTGTTGTTTCTTTACAAGCAACTCAAGGCGCCACTAAATGGAATGAGTGTCTAAGGGCTAGTGGTTTTGGCATGATGTCACAAACGTTTTTTGATTCAGAAAGAAGAAGAATCCTTGGCCTTCCAAGTTTAGACAACTGTGCAAAGATATTTGCAAAAGTCTGCCAAGCTAGTCATTTTTTGCTTACCGTGAAACGTATAGCATTGGGGAAAGGGCTACAAGGTAAATCAAAGATTTTGGCAAAAGAAAATCTTTTCAAATTCAGTCAAATATCTAGGCCATATAATACAAAATAACACAGTACGACCAATAAGGGACAATTTAATTTCAATCAAAAATTTTCCAATACAAAAAAATCAAAAGAATATAAGACAATTTTTAGGGAAAATTAAATTTTATCATGAATATATACCGAATAGTGCCAAAATCTTAGAACCACTCCATAATTTACTTCAAAAAGATCAAAAATTTATTTGACCTCAAAGTTGTCAAAATCATTTGGAATAAAAATATTGTTCAAAAAATAAGTAAAACGACGAAAAGCAATACGAGTACAAATACTCATAAAAGCAACCACAACTACAACGATTTAGATGCTAACAACGATATGTCGGATGAATTGAGCGCGTACAGCTCGGAGGAAGACGAGGTGACATCACGAAAATCGCGAAAAATACAGCCAACTGATGCTGCGGATTACGAGGATGGGGGCGGAATGTAAAAATGTAAATTAATTTGTGTGCAAATAAATTACAAGTGATATTTTCATATTTGAGCCGTAAGCCCTGACAGCTAGTGTTCCTTTTTTTTATTGTAAAATAATAATTTATTGTTATTTTCCATATATTAAATTAAATTAATTAAAAATATTGTTATGCTCACAACCAATCTTGGAAATATTTGATCGAAGATGTAAAGAAATTATATTTCTTATTATATTACATATTCATTTAGTTTTAAATTCACCGCTCATCTCTTAGAGTAAGGGAACACTTATTCATTTGCATTCATTACAAATTCAAGTGGAAATATTAAATTTCATTCATTTTAAAAAATCAATCGTATTTGCGAGATCTCCCCTGATGAGTTCATGGGGGAGCTTTTCCATTTGAACCTGAAGGAGTTCAGCCCTGGTTGTCCGGAGAAGGACGTCAGGATGGTCAGCCGTCTTTGGAAGGTCAGTCCTGATGGGGTGACGAATGTTGTCCTTGAGGGCACGGACATGCTAATGTCCGCCCTCTTGGAGGCAGGTCGTTGCTACGTCAAGTGGTTTTCCTTCCGGATACGGCCGGACCAGTTGACGCCCGGCTGTTTCCGCTGCATTGGCTTTGAACATAGGGTGGCGGAATGCAGGCCAAGAAGGATGTCTACCGAAGGTGCGGGCAGGAAGGGCACAGGAGTGCAGGTTATGGCAATGCCCCGCATTGTCCCAACTAAACCGTCAGGAGGCTTATGCCGTAATGTGTGAGTTGGGGGCGCGTATGTTGGAGGGGGGCGCGTATGTTGGAGGGGGGCTGCGGCATTGCTTTGCTCCAGGAACCATGCTCTACCAATGGGGTGGTGAGAGGTCTTCCTGGGGGCTTTAGGGTCTTTACTGACCTTTGAGTCAATGCCGCAGTAGCTGTGTGTGAGCCAAGCTACTCTTATGTAGTAGTTGACTCATGGTGAGGAGTATTCATATGGGCTAGAGACCAAAAAAAAAAGCTAAATCAAGTTACGAAAATGGACGCACAACGATATGCACCACCCCGTTATTCTCTCCATCGTGGGTAGCAGCAATAGGGTTATGATTTTAATTTGTTTCTATTCATTTGGTCTCTAAATTGTCAAATGTTGCTTACGTTTTATCCAATTCGCGTGAAGGGTCAATCTTTGTTTATAGATTTAGAGATTCTAGGGGCAAAAAGCAAAAATAAAATTCATTGCACTACTGCTGCTACCTGTTTAATGTGCCTTGAGCTACATAGAATTTTTTCAATCACGTAGTAACCGTAGAGATGTAATTTTGATTTTTTCAATCATTACAAATTCAAGTTGAAATCTTTAATTTCATTCTTTAAAAAAAAATTAATTTCATTCTTGCCAAAAAAAAAATAATTAGTATAGTTGTAAATTCTATTAAATATAAATTAAGGCGGCCAGTCGCGAAATACTCGTATTGATTTCACATAAAATACCCAATGATTGAGATTGAAAAAAAAGCATCGACCCGCTCAGCGAGTAAAGCGAATTGTGTGTCGAAAACAACACTTTACAAAACGAAAGCTGGAAAATGCCAACGTCCCATTCCCAACGGAGTGCTCCATCGTAATCCATATTTGAATTTCTTACGTGAATTTCGCCTTCGCAATGGTCATCTCCCTGCGGTGGAAATTATTCGACGCGGCGCCAAGGAGTGGAAGAATATGCCTAAAGAGGGATAACTTGGCGAAGAATGCCAAGTTTTCTGAGGTGGCGCTCGATGTGAGCGTAAGACGGAAGTTCCACCAATGGCTTATGGAACTCCTGCACCAAAAATAGCAGAAACAGTTTTAAGGTCTTATAATTTTAATCAGAATTATAATTTTTAACAGAAAACAAAACAATTGAAATTGATGGATATAAAATTGATAACCCAGTTTGGGAAAATAATGGATCCTTTCCATTTGGAATAGTAAGTTCTAATTGGCATCCAGGGGAATTACACCGAATGGCTTATACATTTTTGGTAGAAAATTGTATAGCAATTAAAGATCTGGCTTGCAATGTAATAGAAATGGCAATGTATACCAACTCGGATATATTGACAAAAGGAAGACAAACTTGGGATCCTATAAATGAAAGAAGTGTTCCAAGTTCACAAGCTTATTCCAGTTATTGTGAATTCTTAGTTGAGAAGGGCTTCCCAAATCATCATAGCCTTATGGGATTAATTAAATATACCTTTGAACCGATGGACAAACCAACAATAATTGGAAAGAAAGTTTTATGGAAGTATGAAGAAAAGATAAAAGTTGAAAAGGGACAAAGATTAATTGTTAAGGTGAAAAAGTCTTATATTGTTAAAAAACAATATGATGGTGAAGAAGCAAGAAAATATGTAATGAATTTAATTCGTTCTTTTTGTGGGTATAATAAAAGCGGATAAAGGGCTCACCTGAGAAGAAGAGCAATTGCTTCCCCATCAATCCCCATGCGAGCTTTTCTATTGCTCGTTGAAGAATTCCATCTAAAACTAGGGAAAAAGATTCCTGGAACCACTATATCTATTGAAAATAGTTGGCACTATGGAGAAAGCTAAAGTGGACCCAGAAGCTGTTGTTTCTTTACAAGCAACTCAAGGCGCCACTAAATGGAATGAGTGTCTAAAGGCTAGTGGTTTTGGCATGATGTCACAAACGTTTTTTGATTCAGAAAGAAGAAGAATCCTTGGCCTTCCAAGTTTAGACAACAGTGGAAAGATATTTGCAAAAGTCTGCCAAGCTAGTCAATTTTTGCTTACCGTGAAACGTATAGCATTGGGGAAAGGGCTACAAGGTAAATCAAAGATTTTCGCAAAATACAATCTTTTCAAATTCAGTCAAATATCTAGGCCATATAATACAAAATAACACAGTACGACCAATAAGGGACAATTTAATTTCAATCAAAAATTTTCCAATACAAAAAAATCAAAAGAATATAAGACAATTTTTAGGGAAAATTTAATTTTATCATGAATATATACCGAATAGTGCCAAAATATTAGAACCACTCCATAATTTACTTCAAAAAGATCAAAAATTTATTTGACCTGAAAGTTGTCAAAATCATTTGGAATAAAAATATTGTTCAAAAAATAAGTAAAACGACGAAAAGCAATACGAGTACAAATACTCATAAAAGCAACCACAACTACAACGATTTAGATGCTAACAATGATATGTCGGATGAATTGAGCGCGTACAGCTCGGAGGAAGACGAGGTGACATCACGAAAATCGCGAAAAATACAGCCAACTGATGCTGCGGATTACGAGGATGGGGGCGGAATGTAAAAATGTAAATTAATTTGTGTGCAAATAAATTACAAGTGATATTTTCATATTTGAGCCGTAAGCCCTGGCAGCTAGTGTTCCTTTTTTTTATTGTAAAATAATAATTTATTGTTATTTTCCATATATTAAATTAAATTAATTAAAAATATTGTTATGCTCACAGCCAATCTTGGAAATATTTGATCGAAGATGTAAAGAAATTATATTTCTTATTATATTACATATTCATTTAGTTTTAAATTCACCGCTCATCTCTTAGAGTAAGGGAACACTTATTCATTTGCATTCATTACAAATTCAAGTGGAAATATTAAATTTCATTCATTTTAAAAAATCAATCGTATTTGCGAGATCTCCCCTGATGAGTTCATGGGGGAGCTTTTCCATTTGAACCTGAAGGAGTTCAGCCCTGGTTGTCCGGAGAAGGACGTCAGGATGGTCAGCCGTCTTTGGAAGGTCAGTCCTGATGGGGTGACGAATGTTGTCCTTGAGGGCACGGACATGCTAATGTCCGCCCTCTTGGAGGCAGGTCGTTGCTACGTCAAGTGGTTTTCCTTCCGGGTACGGCCGGACCAGTTGACGCCCGGCTGTTTCCGCTGCATGGGCTTTGAACATAGGGTGGCGGAATGCAGGCCAAGAAGGATGTCTACCGAAGGTGCGGGCAGGAAGGGCACAGGAGTGCAGGTTATGGCAATGCCCCGCATTGTCCCAACTAAACCGTCAGGAGGCTTATGCCGTAATGTGTGAGTTGGGGGCGCGTATGTTGGAGGGGGGCGCGTATGTTGGAGGGGGGCTGCGGCATTGCTTTGCTCCAGGAACCATGCTCCACCAATGGGGTGGTGAGAGGTCTTCCTGGGGGCTTTAGGGTCTTTACTGACCTTTGAGTCAATGCCGCAGTAGCTGTGTGTGAGCCAAGCTACTCTTATGTAGTAGTTGACTCATGGTGAGGAGTATTCATATGGGCTAGAGACCAAAAAAAAAGCTAAATCAAGTTACGAAAATGGACGCACAACGATATGCACCACCACGTTATTCTCTCCATCGTGGGTAGCAGCAATAGGGTTATGATTTTAATTTGTTTCTATTCATTTGGTCTCTAAATTGTCAAATGTTGCTTACGTTTTATCCAATTCGCGTGAAGGGTCAATCTTTGTTTATAGATTTAGAGATTCTAGGGGCAAAAAGCAAAAATAAAATTCATTGCACTACTGCTGCTACCTGTTTAATGTGCCTTGAGCTACTTAGAATTTTTTCAATCACGTAGTAACCGTAGAGATGTAATTTTGATTTTTTCAATCATTACAAATTCAAGTTGAAATCTTTAATTTCATTCTTTAAAAAAAAATTAATTTCATTCTTGCCAAAAAAAATTATAATTAGTATAGTTGTAAATTCTATTAAATATAAATTAAGGCGGCCAGTCGCGAAATACTCGTATTGATTTCACATAAAATACTCAATGATTGAGATTGAAATAAAGCATCGACCCGCTCAGCGAGTAAAGCGAATTGTGTGTCGAAAACAACACTTTACAAAACGAAAGCTGGAAAATGCCAACGTCCCATTCCCAACGGAGTGCTCCATCGTAATCCATATTTGAATTTCTTACGTGAATTTCGCCTTCGCAATGGTCATCTCCCTGCGGTGGAAATTATTCGACGCGGCGCCAAGGAGTGGAAGAATATGCCTAAAGAGGGATAACTTGGCGAAGAATGCCAAGTTTTCTGAGGTGGCGCTCGATGTGAGCGTAAGACGGAAGTTCCACCAATGGCTTATGGAACTCCTGCACCAAAAATAGCAGAAACAGTTTTAAGGTCTTATAATTTTAATCAGAATTATAATTTTTAACAGAAAACAAAACAATTGAAATTGATGGATATAAAATTGATAACCCAGTTTGGGAAAATAATGGATCCTTTCCATTTGGAATAGTAAGTTCTAATTGGCATCCAGGGGAATTACACCGAATGGCTTATACATTTTTGGTAGAAAATTTTATAGCAATTAAAGATCTGGCTTGCAATGTAATAGAAATGGCAATGTATACCAACTCGGATATATTGACAAAAGGAAGACAAACTTGGGATCCTATAAATGAAAGAAGTGTTCCAAGTTCGCAAGCTTATTCCAGTTATTGTGAATTCTTAGTTGAGAAGGGCTTCCCAAATCATCATAGCCTTATGGGATTAATTAAATATACCTTTGAACCGATGGACAAACCAACAATAATTGGAAAGAAAGTTTTATGGAAGTATGAAGAAAAGATAAAAGTTGAAAAGGGACAAAGATTAATTGTTAAGGTGAAAAAGTCTTATATTGTTAAAAAACAATATGATGGTGAAGAAGCAAGAAAATATGTAATGAATTTAATTCGTTCTTTTTGTGGGTATAATAAAAGCGGATAAAGGGCTCACCTGAGAAGAAGAGCAATTGCTTCCCCATCAATCCCCATGCGAGCTTTTCTTTTGCTCGTTGAAGAATTCCATCTAAAACTAGGGAAAAAGATTCCTGGAACCACTATATCTATTGAAAGTAGTTGGCACTATGGGGAAAGCTAAAGTGGACCCAGAAGCTGTTGTTTCTTTACAAGCAACTCAAGGCGCCACTAAATGGAATGAGTGTCTAAGGGCTAGTGGTTTTGGCATGATGTCACAAACGTTTTTTGATTCAGAAAGAAGAAGAATCCTTGGCCTTCCAAGTTTAGACAACTGTGCAAAGATATTTGCAAAAGTCTGCCAAGCTAGTCATTTTTTGCTTACCGTGAAACGTATAGCATTGGGGAAAGGGCTACACGGTAAATCAAAGATTTTGGCAAAAGAAAATCTTTTCAAATTCAGTCAAATATCTAGGCCATATAATACAAAATAACACAGTACGACCAATAAGGGACAATTTAATTTCAATCAAAAATTTTCCAATACAAAAAAATCAAAAGAATATAAGACAATTTTTAGGGAAAATTAAATTTTATCATGAATATATACCGAATAGTGCCAAAATCTTAGAACCACTCCATAATTTACTTCAAAAAGATCAAAAATTTATTTGACCTCAAAGTTGTCAAAATCATTTGGAATAAAAATATTGTTCAAAAAATAAGTAAAACGACGAAAAGCAATACGAGTACAAATACTCATAAAAGCAACCACAACTACAACGATTTAGATGCTAACAACGATATGTCGGATGAATTGAGCGCGTACAGCTCGGAGGAAGACGAGGTGACATCACGAAAATCGCGAAAAATACAGCCAACTGATGCTGCGGATTACGAGGATGGGGGCGGAATGTAAAAATGTAAATTAATTTGTGTGCAAATAAATTACAAGTGATATTTTCATATTTGAGCCGTAAGCCCTGACAGCTAGTGTTCCTTTTTTTTATTGTAAAATAATAATTTATTGTTATTTTCCATATATTAAATTAAATTAATTAAAAATATTGTTATGCTCACAACCAATCTTGGAAATATTTGATCGAAGATGTAAAGAAATTATATTTCTTATTATATTACATATTCATTTAGTTTTAAATTCACCGCTCATCTCTTAGAGTAAGGGAACACTTATTCATTTGCATTCATTACAAATTCAAGTGGAAATATTAAATTTCATTCATTTTAAAAAATCAATCGTATTTGCGAGATCTCCCCTGATGAGTTCATGGGGGAGCTTTTCCATTTGAACCTGAAGGAGTTCAGCCCTGGTTGTCCGGAGAAGGACGTCAGGATGGTCAGCCGTCTTTGGAAGGTCAGTCCTGATGGGGTGACGAATGTTGTCCTTGAGGGCACGGACATGCTAATGTCCGCCCTCTTGGAGGCAGGTCGTTGCTACGTCAAGTGGTTTTCCTTCCGGATACGGCCGGACCAGTTGACGCCCGGCTGTTTCCGCTGCATGGGCTTTGAACATAGGGTGGCGGAATGCAGGCCAAGAAGGATGTCTACCGAAGGTGCGGGCAGGAAGGGCACAGGAGTGCAGGTTATGGCAATGCCCCGCATTGTCCCAACTAAACCGTCAGGAGGCTTATGCCGTAATGTGTGAGTTGGGGGCGCGTATGTTGGAGGGGGGCGCGTATGTTGGAGGGGGGCGCGTATGTTGGAGGGGGGCTGCGGCATTGCTTTGCTCCAGGAACCATGCTCTACCAATGGGGTGGTGAGAGGTCTTCCTGGGGGCTTTAGGGTCTTTACTGACCTTTGAGTCAATGCCGCAGTAGCTGTGTGTGAGCCAAGCTACTCTTATGTAGTAGTTGACTCATGGTGAGGAGTATTCATATGGGCTAGAGACCAAAAAAAAAAGCTAAATCAAGTTACGAAAATGGACGCACAACGATATGCACCACCCCGTTATTCTCTCCATCGTGGGTAGCAGCAATAGGGTTATGATTTTAATTTGTTTCTATTCATTTGGTCTCTAAATTGTCAAATGTTGCTTACGTTTTATCCAATTCGCGTGAAGGGTCAATCTTTGTTTATAGATTTAGAGATTCTAGGGGCAAAAAGCAAAAATAAAATTCATTGCACTACTGCTGCTACCTGTTTAATGTGCCTTGAGCTACATAGAATTTTTTCAATCACGTAGTAACCGTAGAGATGTAATTTTGATTTTTTCAATCATTACAAATTCAAGTTGAAATCTTTAATTTCATTCTTTAAAAAAAAATTAATTTCATTCTTGCCAAAAAAAAAATAATTAGTATAGTTGTAAATTCTATTAAATATAAATTAAGGCGGCCAGTCGCGAAATACTCGTATTGATTTCACATAAAATACCCAATGATTGAGATTGAAAAAAAAGCATCGACCCGCTCAGCGAGTAAAGCGAATTGTGTGTCGAAAACAACACTTTACAAAACGAAAGCTGGAAAATGCCAACGTCCCATTCCCAACGGAGTGCTCCATCGTAATCCATATTTGAATTTCTTACGTGAATTTCGCCTTCGCAATGGTCATCTCCCTGCGGTGGAAATTATTCGTCGCGGCGCCAAGGAGTGGAAGAATATGCCTAAAGAGGGATAACTTGGCGAAGAATGCCAAGTTTTCTGAGGTGGCGCTCGATGTGAGCGTAAGACGGAAGCTCCACCAATGGCTTATGGAACTCCTGCACCAAAAATAGCAGAAACAGTTTTAAGGTCTTATAATTTTAATCTGAAAACAGAAAACAAAACAATTGAAATTGATGGATATAAAATTGATAACCCAGTTTGGGAAAATAATGGATCCTTTCCATTTGGAATAGTAAGTTCTAATTGGCATCCAGGGGAATTACACCGAATGGCTTATACATTTTTGGTAGAAAATTTTATAGCAATTAAAGATCTGGCTTGCAATGTAATAGAAATGGCAATGTATACCAACTCGGATATATTGACAAAAGGAAGACAAACTTGGGATCCTATAAATGAAAGAAGTGGTCCAAGTTCGCAAGCTTATTCCAGTTATTGTGAATTCTTAGTTGAGAAGGGCTTCCCAAATCATCATAGCCTTATGGGATTAATTAAATATACCTTTGAACCGATGGACAAACCAACAATAATTGGAAAGAAAGTTTTATGGAAGTATGAAGAAAAGATAAAAGTTGAAAAGGGACAAAGATTAATTGTTAAGGTGAAAAAGTCTTATATTGTTAAAAAACAATATGATGGTGAAGAAGCAAGAAAATATGTAATGAATTTAATTCGTTCTTTTTGTGGGTATAATAAAAGCGGATAAAGGGCTCACCTGAGAAGAAGAGCAATTGCTTCCCCATCAATCCCCATGCGAGCTTTTCTATTGCTCGTTGAAGAATTCCATCTAAAACTAGGGAAAAAGATTCCTGGAATCACTATATCTATTGAAAATAGTTGGCACTATGGGGAAAGCTAAAGTGGACCCAGAAGCTGTTGTTTCTTTACAATCAACTCAAGGCGCCACTAAATGGAATGAGTGTCTAAGGGCTAGTGGTTTTGGCATGATGTCACAAACGTTTTTTGATTCAGAAAGAAGAAGAATCCTTGGCCTTCCAAGTTTAGACAACTGTGCAAAGATATTTGCAAAAGTCTGCCAAGCTAGTCATTTTTTGCTTACCGTGAAACGTATAGCATTGGGGAAAGGGCTACAAGGTAAATCAAAGATTTTGGCAAAAGAAAATCTTTTCAAATTCAGTCAAATATCTAGGCCATATAATACAAAATAACACAGTACGACCAATAAGGGACAATTTAATTTCAATCAAAAATTTTCCAATACAAAAAAATCAAAAGAATATAAGACAATTTTTAGGGAAAATTAAATTTTATCATGAATATATACCGAATAGTGCCAAAATATTAGAACCACTCCATAATTTACTTCAAAAAGATCAAAAATTTATTTGACCTGAAAGTTGTCAAAATCATTTGGAATAAAAATATTGTTCAAAAAATAAGTAAAACGACGAAAAGCAATACGAGTACAAATACTCATAAAAGCAACCACAACTACAACGATTTAGATGCTAACAATGATATGTCGGATGAATTGAGCGCGTACAGCTCGGAGGAAGACGAGGTGACATCACGAAAATCGCGAAAAATACAGCCAACTGATGCTGCGGATTACGAGGATGGGGGCGGAATGTAAAAATGTAAATTAATTTGTGTGCAAATAAATTACAAGTGATATTTTCATATTTGAGCCGTAAGCCCTGGCAGCTAGTGTTCCTTTTTTTATTGTAAAATAATAATTTATTGTTATTTTCCATATATTAAATTAAATTAATTAAAAATATTGTTATGCTCACAACCAATCTTGGAAATATTTGATCGAAGATGTAAAGAAATTATATTTCTTATTATATTACATATTCATTTAGTTTTAAATTCACCGCTCATCTCTTAGAGTAAGGGAACACTTATTCATTTGCATTCATTACAAATTCAAGTGGAAATATTAAATTTCATTCATTTTAAAAAATCAATCGTATTTGCGAGATCCCCCCTGATGAGTTCATGGGGGAGCTTTTCCATTTGAACCTGAAGGAGTTCAGCCCTGGTTGTCCGGAGAAGGACGTCAGGATGGTCAGCCGTCTTTGGAAGGTCAGTCCTGATGGGGTGACGAATGTTGTCCTTGAGGGCACGGACATGCTAATGTCCGCCCTCTTGGAGGCAGGTCGTTGCTACGTCAAGTGGTTTTCCTTCCGGGTACGGCCGGACCAGTTGACGCCCGGCTGTTTCCGCTGCATGGGCTTTGAACATAGGGTGGCGGAATGCAGGCCAAGAAGGATGTCTACCGAAGGTGCGGGCAGGAAGGGCACAGGAGTGCAGGTTATGGCAATGCCCCGCATTGTCCCAACTAAACCGTCAGGAGGCTTATGCCGTAATGTGTGAGTTGGGGGCGCGTATGTTGGAGGGGGGCGCGTATGTTGGAGGGGGGCTGCGGCATTGCTTTGCTCCAGGAACCATGCTCTACCAATGGGGTGGTGAGAGGTCTTCCTGGGGGCTTTAGGGTCTTTACTGACCTTTGAGTCAATGCCGCAGTAGCTGTGTGTGAGCCAAGCTACTCTTATGTAGTAGTTGACTCATGGTGAGGAGTATTCATATGGGCTAGAGACCAAAAAAAAAAGCTAAATCAAGTTACGAAAATGGACGCACAACGATATGCACCACCCCGTTATTCTCTCCATCGTGGGTAGCAGCAATAGGGTTATGATTTTAATTTGTTTCTATTCATTTGGTCTCTAAATTGTCAAATGTTGCTTACGTTTTATCCAATTCGCGTGAAGGGTCAATCTTTGTTTATAGATTTAGAGATTCTAGGGGCCAAAAGCAAAAATAAAATTCATTGCACTACTGCTGCTACCTGTTTAATGTGCCTTGAGCTACAGAGAATTTTTTCAATCACGTAGTAACCGTAGAGATGTAATTTTGATTTTTTCAATCATTACAAATTCAAGTTGAAATCTTTAATTTCATTCTTTAAAAAAAAATTAATTTCATTCTTGCCAAAAAAAAAATAATTAGTATAGTTGTAAATTCTATTAAATATAAATTAAGGCGGCCAGTCGCGAAATACTCGTATTGATTTCACATAAAATACCCAATGATTGAGATTGAAAAAAAAGCATCGACCCGCTCAGCGAGTAAAGCGAATTGTGTGTCGAAAACAACACTTTACAAAACGAAAGCTGGAAAATGCCAACGTCCCATTCCCAACGGAGTGCTCCATCGTAATCCATATTTGAATTTCTTACGTGAATTTCGCCTTCGCAATGGTCATCTCCCTGCGGTGGAAATTATTCGTCGCGGCGCCAAGGAGTGGAAGAATATGCCTAAAGAGGGATAACTTGGCGAAGAATGCCAAGTTTTCTGAGGTGGCGCTCGATGTGAGCGTAAGACGGAAGCTCCACCAATGGCTTATGGAACTCCTGCACCAAAAATAGCAGAAACAGTTTTAAGGTCTTATAATTTTAATCTGAAAACAGAAAACAAAACAATTGAAATTGATGGATATAAAATTGATAACCCAGTTTGGGAAAATAATGGATCCTTTCCATTTGGAATAGTAAGTTCTAATTGGCATCCAGGGGAATTACACCGAATGACTTATACATTTTTGGTAGAAAATTTTATAGCAATTAAAGATCTGGCTTGCAATGTAATAGAAATGTCAATGTATACCAACTCGGATATATTGACAAAAGGAAGACAAACTTGGGATCCTTTAAATGAAAGAAGTGTTCCAAGTTCGCAAGCTTATTCCAGTTATTGTGAATTCTTAGTTGAGAAGGGATTCCCAAATCATCATAGCCTTATGGGATTAATTAAATATACCTTTGAACCGATGGACAAACCAACAATAATTGGAAAGAAAGTTTTATGGAAGTATGAAGAAAAGATAAAAGTTGAAAAGGGACAAAGATTAATTGTTAAGGTGAAAAAGTCTTATATTGTTAAAAAACAATATGATGGTGAAGAAGCAAGAAAATATGTAATGAATTTAATTCGTTCTTTTTGTGGGTATAATAAAAGCGGATAAAGGGCTCACCTGAGAAGAAGAGCAATTGCTTCCCCATCAATCCCCATGCGAGCTTTTCTATTGCTCGTTGAAGAATTCCATCTAAAACTAGGGAAAAAGATTCCTGGAACCACTATATCTATTGAAAATAGTTGGCACTATGGGGAAAGCTAAAGTGGACCCAGAAGCTGTTGTTTCTTTACAAGCAACTCAAGGCGCCACTAAATGGAATGAGTGTCTAAGGGCTAGTGGTTTTGGCATGATGTCACAAACGTTTTTTGATTCAGAAAGAAGAAGAATCCTTGGCCTTCCAAGTTTAGACAACTGTGCAAAGATATTTGCAAAAGTCTGCCAAGCTAGTCATTTTTTGCTTACCGTGAAACGTATAGCATTGGGGGGCTACAAGGTAAATCAAAGATTTTGGCAAAAGAAAATCTTTTCAAATTCAGTCAAATATCTAGGCCATATAATACAAAATAACACAGTACGACCAATAAGGGACAATTTAATTTCAATCAAAAATTTTCCAATACAAAAAAATCAAAAGAATATAAGACAATTTTTAGGGAAAATTAAATTTTATCATGAATATACACCGAATAGTGCCAAAATATTAGAACCACTCCATAATTTACTTCAAAAAGATCAAAAATTTATTTGACCTCAAAGTTGTCAAAATCATTTGGAATAAAAATATTGTTCAAAAAATAAGTAAAACGACGAAAAGCAATACGAGTACAAATACTCATAAAAGCAACCACAACTACAACGATTTAGATGCTAACAACGATATGTCGGATGAATTGAGCGCGTACAGCTCGGAGGAAGACGAGGTGACATCACGAAAATCGCGAAAAATACAGCCAACTGATGCTGCGGATTACGAGGATGGGAGCGGAATGTAAAAATGTAAATTAATTGTGTGCAAATAAATTACAAGTGATATTTTCATATTTGAGCCGTAAGCCCTGGCAGCTAGTGTTCCTTTTTTTTATTGTAAAATAATAATTTATTGTTATTTTCCATATATTAAATTAAATTAATTAAAAATATTGTTATGCTCACAACCAATCTTGGAAATACATATTTGATCGAAGATGTAAAGATATTATATTTCTTATTATATTACATATTCATTTAGTTTTAAATTCACCGCTCATCTCTTAGAGTAAGGGAACACTTATTCATTTGCAATCATTACAAATTCAAGTGGAAATATTAAATTTCATTCACTTTAAAAAATCAATCGTATTTGCGAGATGTCCCCTGATGAGTTCATGGGGGAGCATTTCCATTTGAACCTGAAGGAGTTCAGCCCTGGTTGTCCGGAGAAGGACGTCAGGATGGTCAGCCGTCTTTGGAAGGTCAGTCCTGATGGGGTGACGAATGTTGTCCTTGAGGGCACGGACATGCTAATGTCCGCCCTCTTGGAGGCAGGTCGTTGCTACGTCAAGTGGTTTTCCTTCCGGGTACGGCCGGACCAGTTGACTCCCGGCTGTTTCCGCTGCATGGGCTTTGAACATAGGGTGGCGGAATACAGGCCAAGAAGGATGTCTGCCGAAGGTGCGGGCAGGAAGGGCACAGGAGTGCAGGTTGTGGCAATGCCCCGGATTGTCCCAACTAAACCGTCAGGAGGCTTATGCCGTAATGTGTGAGTTGGGGGCGCGTATGTTGGAGGGGGGCTGCGGCATTGCTTTGCTCCAGGAACCATGCTCCACCAATGGGGTGGTGAGAGGTCTTCCTGGGGGCTTTAGGGTCTTTACTGACCTTTGAGTCAATGCCGCAGTAGCTGTGTGTGAGCCAAGCTACTCTTATGTAGTAGTTGACTCATGGTGAGGAGTATTCATATGGGCTAGAGACAAAAAAAAAGAAGCTAAATCAAGTTACGAAAATGGACGCACAACAATATGCACCACCCCGTTATTCTCTCCATCGTGGGTAGCAGCAATAGGGTTATGATTTTAATTTGTTTCTATTCATTTGTTCTCTAAATTGTCAAATGTTGCTTACGTTTTATCCAATTCGCGTGAAGGGTCAATCTTTGTTTATAGATTTAGAGATTCTAGGGGCCAAAAGCAAAAATAAAATTCATTGCACTACTGCTGCTACCTGTTTAATGTGCCTTGAGCTACATAGAATTTTTTCAATCACGTAGTAACCGTAGAGATGTAATTTTGATTTTTTCAATCATTACAAATTCAAGTTGAAATCTTTAATTTCATTCTTTTAAAAAAAAATTAATTTCATTCTTGCCAAAAAAAAAATAATTAGTATAGTTGTAAATTCTATTAAATATAAATTAAGGCGGCCAGTCGCGAAATACTCGTATTGATTTCACATAAAATACCCAATGATTGAGATTGAAAAAAAGCATCGACCCGCTCAGCGAGTAAAGCGAATTGTGTGTCGAAAACAACACTTTACAAAACGAAAGCTGGAAAATGCCAACGTCCCATTCCCAACGGAGTGCTCCATCGTAATCCATATTTGAATTTCTTACGTGAATTTCGCCTTCGCAATGGTCATCTCCCTGCGGTGGAAATTATTCGTCGCGGCGCCAAGGAGTGGAAGAATATGCCTAAAGAGGGATAACTTGGCGAAGAATGCCAAGTTTTCTGAGGTGGCGCTCGATGTGAGCGTAAGACGGAAGCTCCACCAATGGCTTATGGAACTCCTGCACCAAAAATAGCAGAAACAGTTTTAAGGTCTTATAATTTTAATCAGAATTATAATTTTTAACAGAAAACAAAACAATTGAAATTGATGGATATAAAATTGATAACCCAGTTTGGGAAAATAATGGATCCTTTCCATTTGGAATAGTAAGTTCTAATTGGCATCCAGGGGAATTACACCGAATGGCTTATACATTTTTGGTAGAAAATTTTATAGCAATTAAAGATCTGGCTTGCAATGTAATAGAAATGGCAATGTATACCAACTCGGATATATTGACAAAAGGAAGACAAACTTGGGATCCTATAAATGAAAGAAGTGTTCCAAGTTCACAAGCTTATTCCAGTTATTGTGAATTCTTAGTTGAGAAGGGCTTCCCAAATCATCATAGCCTTATGGGATTAATTAAATATACCTTTGAACCGATGGACAAACCAACAATAATTGGAAAGAAAGTTTTATGGAAGTATGAAGAAAAGATAAAAGTTGAAAAGGGACAAAGATTAATTGTTAAGGTGAAAAAGTCTTATATTGTTAAAAAACAATATGATGGTGAAGAAGCAAGAAAATATGTAATGAATTTAATTCGTTCTTTTTGTGGGTATAATAAAAGCGGATAAAGGGCTCACCTGAGAAGAAGAGCAATTGCTTCCCCATCAATCCCCATGCGAGCTTTTCTATTGCTCGTTGAAGAATTCCATCTAAAACTAGGGAAAAAGATTCCTGGAAGCACTATATCTATTGAAAATAGTTGGCACTATGGGGAAAGCTAAAGTGGACCCAGAAGCTGTTGTTTCTTTACAAGCAACTCAAGGCGCCACTAAATGGAATGAGTGTCTAAGGGCTAGTGGTTTTGGCATGATGTCACAAACGTTTTTTGATTCAGAAAGAAGAAGAATCCTTGGCCTTCCAAGTTTAGACAACTGTGCAAAGATATTTGCAAAAGTCTGCCAAGCTAGTCATTTTTTGCTTACCGTGAAACGTATAGCATTGGGGAAAGGGCTACAAGGTAAATCAAAGATTTTGGCAAAAGAAAATCTTTTCAAATTCAGTCAAATATCTAGGCCATATAATACAAAATAACACAGTACGACCAATAAGGGACAATTTAATTTCAATCAAAAATTTTCCAATACAAAAAAATCAAAAGAATATAAGACAATTTTTAGGGAAAATTAAATTTTATCATGAATATATACCGAATAGTGCCAAAATATTAGAACCACTCCATAATTTACTTCAAAAAGATCAAAAATTTATTTGACCTGAAAGTTGTCAAAATCATTTGGAATAAAAATATTGTTCAAAAAATAAGTAAAACGACGAAAAGCAATACGAGTACAAATACTCATAAAAGCAACCACAACTACAACGATTTAGATGCTAACAACGATATGTCGGATGAATTGAGCGCGTACAGCTCGGAGGAAGACGAGGTGACATCACGAAAATCGCGAAAAATACAGCCAACTGATGCTGCGGATTACGAGGATGGGGGCGGAATGTAAAAATGTAAATTAATTTGTGTGCAAATAAATTACAAGTGATATTTTCATATTTGAGCCGTAAGCCCTGGCAGCTAGTGTTCCTTTTTTTATTGTAAAATAATAATTTATTGTTATTTTCCATATATTAAATTAAATTAATTAAAAATATTGTTATGCTCACAACCAATCTTGGAAATATTTGATCGAAGATGTAAAGAAATTATATTTCTTATTATATTACATATTCATTTAGTTTTAAATTCACCGCTCATCTCTTAGAGTAAGGGAACACTTATTCATTTGCATTCATTACAAATTCAAGTGGAAATATTAAATTTCATTCATTTTAAAAAATCAATCGTATTTGCGAGATCCCCCCTGATGAGTTCATGGGGGAGCTTTTCCATTTGAACCTGAAGGAGTTCAGCCCTGGTTGTCCGGAGAAGGACGTCAGGATGGTCAGCCGTCTTTGGAAGGTCAGTCCTGATGGGGTGACGAATGTTGTCCTTGAGGGCACGGACATGCTAATGTCCGCCCTCTTGGAGGCAGGTCGTTGCTACGTCAAGTGGTTTTCCTTCCGGGTACGGCCGGACCAGTTGACGCCCGGCTGTTTCCGCTGCATGGGCTTTGAACATAGGGTGGCGGAATGCAGGCCAAGAAGGATGTCTACCGAAGGTGCGGGCAGGAAGGGCACAGGAGTGCAGGTTATGGCAATGCCCCGCATTGTCCCAACTAAACCGTCAGGAGGCTTATGCCGTAATGTGTGAGTTGGGGGCGCGTATGTTGGAGGGGGGCTGCGGCATTGCTTTGCTCCAGGAACCATGCTCTACCAATGGGGTGGTGAGAGGTCTTCCTGGGGGCTTTAGGGTCTTTACTGACCTTTGAGTCAATGCCGCAGTAGCTGTGTGTGAGCCAAGCTACTATTATGTAGTAGTTGACTCATGGTGAGGAGTATTCATATGGGCTAGAGACCAAAAAAAAAAGCTAAATCAAGTTACGAAAATGGACGCACAACGATATGCACCACCCCGTTATTCTCTCCATCGTGGGTAGCAGCAATAGGGTTATGATTTTAATTTGTTTCTATTCATTTGGTCTCTAAATTGTCAAATGTTGCTTACGTTTTATCCAATTCGCGTGAAGGGTCAATCTTTGTTTATAGATTTAGAGATTCTAGGGGCCAAAAGCAAAAATAAAATTCATTGCACTACTGCTGCTACCTGTTTAATGTGCCTTGAGCTACATAGAATTTTTTCAATCACGTAGTAACCGTAGAGATGTAATTTTGATTTTTTCAATCATTACAAATTCAAGTTGAAATCTTTAATTTCATTCTTTAAAAAAAAATTAATTTCATTCTTGCCAAAAAAAAAATAATTAGTATAGTTGTAAATTCTATTAAATATAAATTAAGGCGGCCAGTCGCGAAATACTCGTATTGATTTCACATAAAATACCCAATGATTGAGATTGAAAAAAAAAGCATCGACCCGCTCAGCGAGTAAAGCGAATTGTGTGTCGAAAACAACACTTTACAAAACGAAAGCTGGAAAATGCCAACGTCCCATTCCCAACGGAGTGCTCCATCGTAATCCATATTTGAATTTCTTACGTGAATTTCGCCTTCGCAATGGTCATCTCCCTGCGGTGGAAATTATTCGTCGCGGCGCCAAGGAGTGGAAGAATATGCCTAAAGAGGGATAACTTGGCGAAGAATGCCAAGTTTTCTGAGGTGGCGCTCGATGTGAGCGTAAGACGGAAGCTCCACCAATGGCTTATGGAACTCCTGCACCAAAAATAGCAGAAACAGTTTTAAGGTCTTATAATTTTAATCTGAAAACAGAAAACAAAACAATTGAAATTGATGGATATAAAATTGATAACCCAGTTTGGGAAAATAATGGATCCTTTCCATTTGGAATAGTAAGTTCTAATTGGCATCCAGGGGAATTACACCGAATGACTTATACATTTTTGGTAGAAAATTTTATAGCAATTAAAGATCTGGCTTGCAATGTAATAGAAATGTCAATGTATACCAACTCGGATATATTGACAAAAGGAAGACAAACTTGGGATCCTATAAATGAAAGAAGTGTTCCAAGTTCGCAAGCTTATTCCAGTTATTGTGAATTCTTAGTTGAGAAGGGATTCCCAAATCATCATAGCCTTATGGGATTAATTAAATATACCTTTGAACCGATGGACAAACCAACAATAATTGGAAAGAAAGTTTTATGGAAGTATGAAGAAAAGATAAAAGTTGAAAAGGGACAAAGATTAATTGTTAAGGTGAAAAAGTCTTATATTGTTAAAAAACAATATGATGGTGAAGAAGCAAGAAAATATGTAATGAATTTAATTCGTTCTTTTTGTGGGTATAATAAAAGCGGATAAAGGGCTCACCTGAGAAGAAGAGCAATTGCTTCCCCATCAATCCCCATGCGAGCTTTTCTATTGCTCGTTGAAGAATTCCATCTAAAACTAGGGAAAAAGATTCCTGGAACCACTATATCTATTGAAAATAGTTGGCACTATGGGGAAAGCTAAAGTGGACCCAGAAGCTGTTGTTTCTTTACAAGCAACTCAAGGCGCCACTAAATGGAATGAGTGTCTAAGGGCTAGTGGTTTTGGCATGATGTCACAAACGTTTTTTGATTCAGAAAGAAGAAGAATCCTTGGCCTTCCAAGTTTAGACAACTGTGCAAAGATATTTGCAAAAGTCTGCCAAGCTAGTCATTTTTTGCTTACCGTGAAACGTATAGCATTGGGGAAAGGGCTACAAGGTAAATCAAAGATTTTGGCAAAAGAAAATCTTTTCAAATTCAGTCAAATATCTAGGCCATATAATACAAAATAACACAGTACGACCAATAAGGGACAATTTAATTTCAATCAAAAATTTTCCAATACAAAAAAATCAAAAGAATATAAGACAATTTTTAGGGAAAATTAAATTTTATCATGAATATACACCGAATAGTGCCAAAATATTAGAACCACTCCATAATTTACTTCAAAAAGATCAAAAATTTATTTGACCTCAAAGTTGTCAAAATCATTTGGAATAAAAATATTGTTCAAAAAATAAGTAAAACGACGAAAAGCAATACGAGTACAAATACTCATAAAAGCAACCACAACTACAACGATTTAGATGCTAACAACGATATGTCGGATGAATTGAGCGCGTACAGCTCGGAGGAAGACGAGGTGACATCACGAAAATCGCGAAAAATACAGCCAACTGATGCTGCGGATTACGAGGATGGGAGCGGAATGTAAAAATGTAAATTAATTGTGTGCAAATAAATTACAAGTGATATTTTCATATTTGAGCCGTAAGCCCTGGCAGCTAGTGTTCCTTTTTCTTATTGTAAAATAATAATTTATTGTTATTTTCCATATATTAAATTAAATTAATTAAAAATATTGTTATGCTCACAACCAATCTTGGAAATACATATTTGATCGAAGATGTAAAGATATTATATTTCTTATTATATTACATATTCATTTAGTTTTAAATTCACCGCTCATCTCTTAGAGTAAGGGAACACTTATTCATTTGCAATCATTACAAATTCAAGTGGAAATATTAAATTTCATTCACTTTAAAAAATCAATCGTATTTGCGAGATGTCCCCTGATGAGTTCATGGGGGAGCTTTTCCATTTGAACCTGAAGGAGTTCAGCCCTGGTTGTCCGGAGAAGGACGTCAGGATGGTCAGCCGTCTTTGGAAGGTCAGTCCTGATGGGGTGACGAATGTTGTCCTTGAGGGCACGGACATGCTAATGTCCGCCCTCTTGGAGGCAGGTCGTTGCTACGTCAAGTGGTTTTCCTTCCGGGTACGGCCGGACCAGTTGACTCCCGGCTGTTTCCGCTGCATGGGCTTTGAACATAGGGTGGCGGAATACAGGCCAAGAAGGATGTCTGCCGAAGGTGCGGGCAGGAAGGGCACAGGAGTGCAGGTTGTGGCAATGCCCCGGATTGTCCCAACTAAACCGTCAGGAGGCTTATGCCGTAATGTGTGAGTTGGGGGCGCGTATGTTGGAGGGGGGCTGCGGCATTGCTTTGCTCCAGGAACCATGCTCCACCAATGGGGTGGTGAGAGGTCTTCCTGGGGGCTTTAGGGTCTTTACTGACCTTTGAGTCAATGCCGCAGTAGCTGTGTGTGAGCCAAGCTACTCTTATGTAGTAGTTGACTCATGGTGAGGAGTATTCATATGGGCTAGAGACAAAAAAAAAAAGCTAAATCAAGTTACGAAAATGGACGCACAACAATATGCACCACCCCGTTATTCTCTCCATCGTGGGTAGCAGCAATAGGGTTATGATTTTAATTTGTTTCTATTCATTTGTTCTCTAAATTGTCAAATGTTGCTTACGTTTTATCCAATTCGCGTGAAGGGTCAATCTTTGTTTATAGATTTAGAGATTCTAGGGGCCAAAAGCAAAAATAAAATTCATTGCACTACTGCTGCTACCTGTTTAATGTGCCTTGAGCTACATAGAATTTTTTCAATCACGTAGTAACCGTAGAGATGTAATTTTGATTTTTTCAATCATTACAAATTCAAGTTGAAATCTTTAATTTCATTCTTTTAAAAAAAAATTAATTTCATTCTTGCCAAAAAAAAAATAATTAGTATAGTTGTAAATTCTATTAAATATAAATTAAGGCGGCCAGTCGCGAAATACTCGTATTGATTTCACATAAAATACCCAATGATTGAGATTGAAAAAAAGCATCGACCCGCTCAGCGAGTAAAGCGAATTGTGTGTCGAAAACAACACTTTACAAAACGAAAGCTGGAAAATGCCAACGTCCCATTCCCAACGGAGTGCTCCATCGTAATCCATATTTGAATTTCTTACGTGAATTTCGCCTTCGCAATGGTCATCTCCCTGCGGTGGAAATTATTCGTCGCGGCGCCAAGGAGTGGAAGAATATGCCTAAAGAGGGATAACTTGGCGAAGAATGCCAAGTTTTCTGAGGTGGCGCTCGATGTGAGCGTAAGACGGAAGCTCCACCAATGGCTTATGGAACTCCTGCACCAAAAATAGCAGAAACAGTTTTAAGGTCTTATAATTTTAATCAGAATTATAATTTTTAACAGAAAACAAAACAATTGAAATTGATGGATATAAAATTGATAACCCAGTTTGGGAAAATAATGGATCCTTTCCATTTGGAATAGTAAGTTCTAATTGGCATCCAGGGGAATTACACCGAATGACTTATACATTTTTGGTAGAAAATTTTATAGCAATTAAAGATCTGGCTTGCAATGTAATAGAAATGGCAATGTATACCAACTCGGATATATTGACAAAAGGAAGACAAACTTGGGATCCTATAAATGAAAGAAGTGTTCCAAGTTCGCAAGCTTATTCCAGTTATTGTGAATTCTTAGTTGAGAAGGGATTCCCAAATCATCATAGCCTTATGGGATTAATTAAATATACCTTTGAACCGATGGACAAACCAACAATAATTGGAAAGAAAGTTTTATGGAAGTATGAAGAAAAGATAAAAGTTGAAAAGGGACAAAGATTAATTGTTAAGGTGAAAAAGTCTTATATTGTTAAAAAACAATATGATGGTGAAGAAGCAAGAAAATATGTAATGAATTTAATTCGTTCTTTTTGTGGGTATAATAAAAGCGGATAAAGGGCTCACCTGAGAAGAAGAGCAATTGCTTCCCCATCAATCCCCATGCGAGCTTTTCTTTTGCTCGTTGAAGAATTCCATCTAAAACTAGGGAAAAAGATTCCTGGAACCACTATATCTATTGAAAATAGTTGGCACTATGGGGAAAGCTAAAGTGGACCCAGAAGCTGTTGTTTCTTTACAAGCAACTCAAGGCGCCACTAAATGGAATGAGTGTCTAAGGGCTAGTGGTTTTGGCATGATGTCACAAACGTTTTTTGATTCAGAAAGAAGAAGAATCCTTGGCCTTCCAAGTTTAGACAACTGTGCAAAGATATTTGCAAAAGTCTGCCAAGCTAGTCATTTTTTGCTTACCGTGAAACGTATAGCATTGGGGAAAGGGCTACAAGGTAAATCAAAGATTTTGGCAAAAGAAAATCTTTTCAAATTCAGTCAAATATCTAGGCCATATAATACAAAATAACACAGTACGACCAATAAGGGACAATTTAATTTCAATCAAAAATTTTCCAATACAAAAAAATCAAAAGAATATAAGACAATTTTTAGGGAAAATTAAATTTTATCATGAATATATACCGAATAGTGCCAAAATATTAGAACCACTCCATAATTTACTTCAAAAAGATCAAAAATTTATTTGACCTGAAAGTTGTCAAAATCATTTGGAATAAAAATATTGTTCAAAAAATAAGTAAAACGACGAAAAGCAATACGAGTACAAATACTCATAAAAGCAACCACAACTACAACGATTTAGATGCTAACAACGATATGTCGGATGAATTGAGCGCGTACAGCTCGGAGGAAGACGAGGTGACATCACGAAAATCGCGAAAAATACAGCCAACTGATGCTGCGGATTACGAGGATGGGGGCGGAATGTAAAAATGTAAATTAATTTGTGTGCAAATAAATTACAAGTGATATTTTCATATTTGAGCCGTAAGCCCTGACAGCTAGTGTTCCTTTTTTTTATTGTAAAATAATAATTTATTGTTATTTTCCATATATTAAATTAAATTAATTAAAAATATTGTTATGCTCACAACCAATCTTGGAAATATTTGATCGAAGATGTAAAGAAATTATATTTCTTATTATATTACATATTCATTTAGTTTTAAATTCACCGCTCATCTCTTAGAGTAAGGGAACACTTATTCATTTGCATTCATTACAAATTCAAGTGGAAATATTAAATTTCATTCATTTTAAAAAATCAATCGTATTTGCGAGATCTCCCCTGATGAGTTCATGGGGGAGCTTTTCCATTTGAACCTGAAGGAGTTCAGCCCTGGTTGTCCGGAGAAGGACGTCAGGATGGTCAGCCGTCTTTGGAAGGTCAGTCCTGATGGGGTGACGAATGTTGTCCTTGAGGGCACGGACATGCTAATGTCCGCCCTCTTGGAGGCAGGTCGTTGCTACGTCAAGTGGTTTTCCTTCCGGATACGGCCGGACCAGTTGACGCCCGGCTGTTTCCGCTGCATGGGCTTTGAACATAGGGTGGCGGAATGCAGGCCAAGAAGGATGTCTACCGAAGGTGCGGGCAGGAAGGGCACAGGAGTGCAGGTTATGGCAATGCCCCGCATTGTCCCAACTAAACCGTCAGGAGGCTTATGCCGTAATGTGTGAGTTGGGGGCGCGTATGTTGGAGGGGGGCGCGTATGTTGGAGGGGGGCTGCGGCATTGCTTTGCTCCAGGAACCATGCTCTACCAATGGGGTGGTGAGAGGTCTTCCTGGGGGCTTTAGGGTCTTTACTGACCTTTGAGTCAATGCCGCAGTAGCTGTGTGTGAGCCAAGCTACTCTTATGTAGTAGTTGACTCATGGTGAGGAGTATTCATATGGGCTAGAGACCAAAAAAAAAAGCTAAATCAAGTTACGAAAATGGACGCACAACGATATGCACCACCCCGTTATTCTCTCCATCGTGGGTAGCAGCAATAGGGTTATGATTTTAATTTGTTTCTATTCATTTGGTCTCTAAATTGTCAAATGTTGCTTACGTTTTATCCAATTCGCGTGAAGGGTCAATCTTTGTTTATAGATTTAGAGATTCTAGGGGCAAAAAGCAAAAATAAAATTCATTGCACTACTGCTGCTACCTGTTTAATGTGCCTTGAGCTACATAGAATTTTTTCAATCACGTAGTAACCGTAGAGATGTAATTTTGATTTTTTCAATCATTACAAATTCAAGTTGAAATCTTTAATTTCATTCTTTAAAAAAAAATTAATTTCATTCTTGCCAAAAAAAAAATAATTAGTATAGTTGTAAATTCTATTAAATATAAATTAAGGCGGCCAGTCGCGAAATACTCGTATTGATTTCACATAAAATACCCAATGATTGAGATTGAAAAAAAAGCATCGACCCGCTCAGCGAGTAAAGCGAATTGTGTGTCGAAAACAACACTTTACAAAACGAAAGCTGGAAAATGCCAACGTCCCATTCCCAACGGAGTGCTCCATCGTAATCCATATTTGAATTTCTTACGTGAATTTCGCCTTCGCAATGGTCATCTCCCTGCGGTGGAAATTATTCGTCGCGGCGCCAAGGAGTGGAAGAATATGCCTAAAGAGGGATAACTTGGCGAAGAATGCCAAGTTTTCTGAGGTGGCGCTCGATGTGAGCGTAAGACGGAAGCTCCACCAATGGCTTATGGAACTCCTGCACCAAAAATAGCAGAAACAGTTTTAAGGTCTTATAATTTTAATCTGAAAACAGAAAACAAAACAATTGAAATTGATGGATATAAAATTGATAACCCAGTTTGGGAAAATAATGGATCCTTTCCATTTGGAATAGTAAGTTCTAATTGGCATCCAGGGGAATTACACCGAATGGCTTATACATTTTTGGTAGAAAATTTTATAGCAATTAAAGATCTGGCTTGCAATGTAATAGAAATGGCAATGTATACCAACTCGGATATATTGACAAAAGGAAGACAAACTTGGGATCCTATAAATGAAAGAAGTGGTCCAAGTTCGCAAGCTTATTCCAGTTATTGTGAATTCTTAGTTGAGAAGGGCTTCCCAAATCATCATAGCCTTATGGGATTAATTAAATATACCTTTGAACCGATGGACAAACCAACAATAATTGGAAAGAAAGTTTTATGGAAGTATGAAGAAAAGATAAAAGTTGAAAAGGGACAAAGATTAATTGTTAAGGTGAAAAAGTCTTATATTGTTAAAAAACAATATGATGGTGAAGAAGCAAGAAAATATGTAATGAATTTAACTCGTTCTTTTTGTGGGTATAATAAAAGCGGATAAAGGGCTCACCTGAGAAGAAGAGCAATTGCTTCCCCATCAATCCCCATGCGAGCTTTTCTATTGCTCGTTGAAGAATTCCATCTAAAACTAGGGAAAAAGATTCCTGGAACCACTATATCTATTGAAAATAGTTGGCACTATGGGGAAAGCTAAAGTGGACCCAGAAGCTGTTGTTTCTTTACAAGCAACTCAAGGCGCCACTAAATGGAATGAGTGTCTAAGGGCTAGTGGTTTTGGCATGATGTCACAAACGTTTTTTGATTCAGAAAGAAGAAGAATCCTTGGCCTTCCAAGTTTAGACAACTGTGCAAAGATATTTGCAAAAGTCTGCCAAGCTAGTCATTTTTTGCTTACCGTGAAACGTATAGCATTGGGGAAAGGGCTACAAGGTAAATCAAAGATTTTGGCAAAAGAAAATCTTTTCAAATTCAGTCAAATATCTAGGCCATATAATACAAAATAACACAGTACGACCAATAAGGGACAATTTAATTTCAATCAAAAATTTTCCAATACAAAAAAATCAAAAGAATATAAGACAATTTTTAGGGAAAATTAAATTTTATCATGAATATATACCGAATAGTGCCAAAATATTAGAACCACTCCATAATTTACTTCAAAAAGATCAAAAATTTATTTGACCTGAAAGTTGTCAAAATCATTTGGAATAAAAATATTGTTCAAAAAATAAGTAAAACGACGAAAAGCAATACGAGTACAAATACTCATAAAAGCAACCACAACTACAACGATTTAGATGCTAACAATGATATGTCGGATGAATTGAGCGCGTACAGCTCGGAGGAAGACGAGGTGACATCACGAAAATCGCGAAAAATACAGCCAACTGATGCTGCGGATTACGAGGATGGGGGCGGAATGTAAAAATGTAAATTAATTTGTGTGCAAATAAATTACAAGTGATATTTTCATATTTGAGCCGTAAGCCCTGGCAGCTAGTGTTCCTTTTTTTATTGTAAAATAATAATTTATTGTTATTTTCCATATATTAAATTAAATTAATTAAAAATATTGTTATGCTCACAACCAATCTTGGAAATATTTGATCGAAGATGTAAAGAAATTATATTTCTTATTATATTACATATTCATTTAGTTTTAAATTCACCGCTCATCTCTTAGAGTAAGGGAACACTTATTCATTTGCATTCATTACAAATTCAAGTGGAAATATTAAATTTCATTCATTTTAAAAAATCAATCGTATTTGCGAGATCCCCCCTGATGAGTTCATGGGGGAGCTTTTCCATTTGAACCTGAAGGAGTTCAGCCCTGGTTGTCCGGAGAAGGACGTCAGGATGGTCAGCCGTCTTTGGAAGGTCAGTCCTGATGGGGTGACGAATGTTGTCCTTGAGGGCACGGACATGCTAATGTCCGCCCTCTTGGAGGCAGGTCGTTGCTACGTCAAGTGGTTTTCCTTCCGGGTACGGCCGGACCAGTTGACGCCCGGCTGTTTCCGCTGCATGGGCTTTGAACATAGGGTGGCGGAATGCAGGCCAAGAAGGATGTCTACCGAAGGTGCGGGCAGGAAGGGCACAGGAGTGCAGGTTATGGCAATGCCCCGCATTGTCCCAACTAAACCGTCAGGAGGCTTATGCCGTAATGTGTGAGTTGGGGGCGCGTATGTTGGAGGGGGGCTGCGGCATTGCTTTGCTCCAGGAACCATGCTCTACCAATGGGGTGGTGAGAGGTCTTCCTGGGGGCTTTAGGGTCTTTACTGACCTTTGAGTCAATGCCGCAGTAGCTGTGTGTGAGCCAAGCTACTCTTATGTAGTAGTTGACTCATGGTGAGGAGTATTCATATGGGCTAGAGACCAAAAAAAAAAGCTAAATCAAGTTACGAAAATGGACGCACAACGATATGCACCACCCCGTTATTCTCTCCATCGTGGGTAGCAGCAATAGGGTTATGATTTTAATTTGTTTCTATTCATTTGGTCTCTAAATTGTCAAATGTTGCTTACGTTTTATCCAATTCGCGTGAAGGGTCAATCTTTGTTTATAGATTTAGAGATTCTAGGGGCCAAAAGCAAAAATAAAATTCATTGCACTACTGCTGCTACCTGTTTAATGTGCCTTGAGCTACATAGAATTTTTTCAATCACGTAGTAACCGTAGAGATGTAATTTTGATTTTTTCAATCATTACAAATTCAAGTTGAAATCTTTAATTTCATTCTTTAAAAAAAAATTAATTTCATTCTTGCCAAAAAAAAAATAATTAGTATAGTTGTAAATTCTATTAAATATAAATTAAGGCGGCCAGTCGCGAAATACTCGTATTGATTTCACATAAAATACCCAATGATTGAGATTGAAAAAAAAGCATCGACCCGCTCAGCGAGTAAAGCGAATTGTGTGTCGAAAACAACACTTTACAAAACGAAAGCTGGAAAATGCCAACGTCCCATTCCCAACGGAGTGCTCCATCGTAATCCATATTTGAATTTCTTACGTGAATTTCGCCTTCGCAATGGTCATCTCCCTGCGGTGGAAATTATTCGTCGCGGCGCCAAGGAGTGGAAGAATATGCCTAAAGAGGGATAACTTGGCGAAGAATGCCAAGTTTTCTGAGGTGGCGCTCGATGTGAGCGTAAGACGGAAGCTCCACCAATGGCTTATGGAACTCCTGCACCAAAAATAGCAGAAACAGTTTTAAGGTCTTATAATTTTAATCTGAAAACAGAAAACAAAACTATTGAAATTGATGGATATAAAATTGATAACCCAGTTTGGGAAAATAATGGATCCTTTCCATTTGGAATAGTAAGTTCTAATTGGCATCCAGGGGAATTACACCGAATGACTTATACATTTTTGGTAGAAAATTTTATAGCAATTAAAGATCTGGCTTGCAATGTAATAGAAATGTCAATGTATACCAACTCGGATATATTGACAAAAGGAAGACAAACTTGGGATCCTATAAATGAAAGAAGTGTTCCAAGTTCGCAAGCTTATTCCAGTTATTGTGAATTCTTAGTTGAGAAGGGATTCCCAAATCATCATAGCCTTATGGGATTAATTAAATATACCTTTGAACCGATGGACAAACCAACAATAATTGGAAAGAAAGTTTTATGGAAGTATGAAGAAAAGATAAAAGTTGAAAAGGGACAAAGATTAATTGTTAAGGTGAAAAAGTCTTATATTGTTAAAAAACAATATGATGGTGAAGAAGCAAGAAAATATGTAATGAATTTAATTCGTTCTTTTTGTGGGTATAATAAAAGCGGATAAAGGGCTCACCTGAGAAGAAGAGCAATTGCTTCCCCATCAATCCCCATGCGAGCTTTTCTATTGCTCGTTGAAGAATTCCATCTAAAACTAGGGAAAAAGATTCCTGGAACCACTATATCTATTGAAAATAGTTGGCACTATGGGGAAAGCTAAAGTGGACCCAGAAGCTGTTGTTTCTTTACAAGCAACTCAAGGCGCCACTAAATGGAATGAGTGTCTAAGGGCTAGTGGTTTTGGCATGATGTCACAAACGTTTTTTGATTCAGAAAGAAGAAGAATCCTTGGCCTTCCAAGTTTAGACAACTGTGCAAAGATATTTGCAAAAGTCTGCCAAGCTAGTCATTTTTTGCTTACCGTGAAACGTATAGCATTGGGGAAAGGGCTACAAGGTAAATCAAAGATTTTGGCAAAAGAAAATCTTTTCAAATTCAGTCAAATATCTAGGCCATATAATACAAAATAACACAGTACGACCAATAAGGGACAATTTAATTTCAATCAAAAATTTTCCAATACAAAAAAATCAAAAGAATATAAGACAATTTTTAGGGAAAATTAAATTTTATCATGAATATACACCGAATAGTGCCAAAATATTAGAACCACTCCATAATTTACTTCAAAAAGATCAAAAATTTATTTGACCTCAAAGTTGTCAAAATCATTTGGAATAAAAATATTGTTCAAAAAATAAGTAAAACGACGAAAAGCAATACGAGTACAAATACTCATAAAAGCAACCACAACTACAACGATTTAGATGCTAACAACGATATGTCGGATGAATTGAGCGCGTACAGCTCGGAGGAAGACGAGGTGACATCACGAAAATCGCGAAAAATACAGCCAACTGATGCTGCGGATTACGAGGATGGGGGCGGAATGTAAAAATGTAAATTAATTGTGTGCAAATAAATTACAAGTGATATTTTCATATTTGAGCCGTAAGCCCTGGCAGCTAGTGTTCCTTTTTTTTATTGTAAAATAATAATTTATTGTTATTTTCCATATATTAAATTAAATTAATTAAAAATATTGTTATGCTCACAACCAATCTTGGAAATACATATTTGATCGAAGATGTAAAGATATTATATTTCTTATTATATTACATATTCATTTAGTTTTAAATTCACCGCTCATCTCTTAGAGTAAGGGAACACTTATTCATTTGCAATCATTACAAATTCAAGTGGAAATATTAAATTTCATTCACTTTAAAAAATCAATCGTATTTGCGAGATGTCCCCTGATGAGTTCATGGGGGAGCATTTCCATTTGAACCTGAAGGAGTTCAGCCCTGGTTGTCCGGAGAAGGACGTCAGGATGGTCAGCCGTCTTTGGAAGGTCAGTCCTGATGGGGTGACGAATGTTGTCCTTGAGGGCACGGACATGCTAATGTCCGCCCTCTTGGAGGCAGGTCGTTGCTACGTCAAGTGGTTTTCCTTCCGGGTACGGCCGGACCAGTTGACGCCCGGCTGTTTCCGCTGCATGGGCTTTGAACATAGGGTGGCGGAATACAGGCCAAGAAGGATGTCTGCCGAAGGTGCGGGCAGGAAGGGCACAGGAGTGCAGGTTGTGGCAATGCCCCGGATTGTCCCAACTAAACCGTCAGGAGGCTTATGCCGTAATGTGTGAGTTGGGGGCGCGTATGTTGGAGGGGGGCTGCGGCATTGCTTTGCTCCAGGAACCATGCTCCACCAATGGGGTGGTGAGAGGTCTTCCTGGGGGCTTTAGGGTCTTTACTGACCTTTGAGTCAATGCCGCAGTAGCTGTGTGTGAGCCAAGCTACTCTTATGTAGTAGTTGACTCATGGTGAGGAGTATTCATATGGGCTAGAGACAAAAAAAAAAAGCTAAATCAAGTTACGAAAATGGACGCACAACAATATGCACCACCCCGTTATTCTCTCCATCGTGGGTAGCAGCAATAGGGTTATGATTTTAATTTGTTTCTATTCATTTGTTCTCTAAATTGTCAAATGTTGCTTACGTTTTATCCAATTCGCGTGAAGGGTCAATCTTTGTTTATAGATTTAGAGATTCTAGGGGCCAAAAGCAAAAATAAAATTCATTGCACTACTGCTGCTACCTGTTTAATGTGCCTTGAGCTACATAGAATTTTTTCAATCACGTAGTAACCGTAGAGATGTAATTTTGATTTTTTCAATCATTACAAATTCAAGTTGAAATCTTTAATTTCATTCTTTTAAAAAAAAATTAATTTCATTCTTGCCAAAAAAAAAATAATTAGTATAGTTGTAAATTCTATTAAATATAAATTAAGGCGGCCAGTCGCGAAATACTCGTATTGATTTCACATAAAATACCCAATGATTGAGATTGAAAAAAAGCATCGACCCGCTCAGCGAGTAAAGCGAATTGTGTGTCGAAAACAACACTTTACAAAACGAAAGCTGGAAAATGCCAACGTCCCATTCCCAACGGAGTGCTCCATCGTAATCCATATTTGAATTTCTTACGTGAATTTCGCCTTCGCAATGGTCATCTCCCTGCGGTGGAAATTATTCGACGCGGCGCCAAGGAGTGGAAGAATATGCCTAAAGAGGGATAACTTGGCGAAGAATGCCAAGTTTTCTGAGGTGGCGCTCGATGTGAGCGTAAGACGGAAGCTCCACCAATGGCTTATGGAACTCCTGCACCAAAAATAGCAGAAACAGTTTTAAGGTCTTATAATTTTAATCTGAAAACAGAAAACAAAACAATTGAAATTGATGGATATAAAATTGATAACCCAGTTTGGGAAAATAATGGATCCTTTCCATTTGGAATAGTAAGTTCTAATTGGCATCCAGGGGAATTACACCGAATGGCTTATACATTTTTGGTAGAAAATTTTATAGCAATTAAAGATCTGGCTTGCAATGTAATAGAAATGGCAATGTATACCAACTCGGATATATTGACAAAAGGAAGACAAACTTGGGATCCTATAAATGAAAGAAGTGTTCCAAGTTCGCAAGCTTATTCCAGTTATTGTGAATTCTTAGTTGAGAAGGGATTCCCAAATCATCATAGCCTTATGGGATTAATTAAATATACCTTTGAACCGATGGACAAACCAACAATAATTGGAAAGAAAGTTTTATGGAAGTATGAAGAAAAGATAAAAGTTGAAAAGGGACAAAGATTAATTGTTAAGGTGAAAAAGTCTTATATTGTTAAAAAACAATATGATGGTGAAGAAGCAAGAAAATATGTAATGAATTTAATTCGTTCTTTTTGTGGGTATAATAAAAGCGGATAAAGGGCTCACCTGAGAAGAAGAGCAATTGCTTCCCCATCAATCCCCATGCGAGCTTTTCTTTTGCTCGTTGAAGAATTCCATCTAAAACTAGGGAAAAAGATTCCTGGAATCACTATATCTATTGAAAATAGTTGGCACTATGGGGAAAGCTAAAGTGGACCCAGAAGCTGTTGTTTCTTTACAAGCAACTCAAGGCGCCACTAAATGGAATGAGTGTCTAAGGGCTAGTGGTTTTGGCATGATGTCACAAACGTTTTTTGATTCAGAAAGAAGAAGAATCCTTGGCCTTAAAAGTTTAGACAACTGTGCAAAGATATTTGCAAAAGTCTGCCAAGCTAGTCATTTTTTGCTTACCGTGAAACGTATAGCATTGGGGAAAGGGCTACAAGGTAAATCAAAGATTTTGGCAAAAGAAAATCTTTTCAAATTCAGTCAAATATCTAGGCCATATAATACAAAATAACACAGTACGACCAATAAGGGACAATTTAATTTCAATCAAAAATTTTCCAATACAAAAAAATCAAAAGAATATAAGACAATTTTTAGGGAAAATTAAATTTTATCATGAATATATACCGAATAGTGCCAAAATATTAGAACCACTCCATAATTTACTTCAAAAAGATCAAAAATTTATTTGACCTGAAAGTTGTCAAAATCATTTGGAATAAAAATATTGTTCAAAAAATAAGTAAAACGACGAAAAGCAATACGAGTACAAATACTCATAAAAGCAACCACAACTACAACGATTTAGATGCTAACAACGATATGTCGGATGAATTGAGCGCGTACAGCTCGGAGGAAGACGAGGTGACATCACGAAAATCGCGAAAAATACAGCCAACTGATGCTGCGGATTACGAGGATGGGGGCGGAATGTAAAAATGTTAATTAATTTGTGTGCAAATAAATTACAAGTGATATTTTCATATTTGAGCCGTAAGCCCTGACAGCTAGTGTTCCTTTTTTTTATTGTAAAATAATAATTTATTGTTATTTTCCATATATTAAATTAAATTAATTAAAAATATTGTTATGCTCACAACCAATCTTGGAAATATTTGATCGAAGATGTAAAGAAATTATATTTCTTATTATATTACATATTCATTTAGTTTTAAATTCACCGCTCATCTCTTAGAGTAAGGGAACACTTATTCATTTGCATTCATTACAAATTCAAGTGGAAATATTAAATTTCATTCATTTTAAAAAATCAATCGTATTTGCGAGATCTCCCCTGATGAGTTCATGGGGGAGCTTTTCCATTTGAACCTGAAGGAGTTCAGCCCTGGTTGTCCGGAGAAGGACGTCAGGATGGTCAGCCGTCTTTGGAAGGTCAGTCCTGATGGGGTGACGAATGTTGTCCTTGAGGGCACGGACATGCTAATGTCCGCCCTCTTGGAGGCAGGTCGTTGCTACGTCAAGTGGTTTTCCTTCCGGATACGGCCGGACCAGTTGACGCCCGGCTGTTTCCGCTGCATGGGCTTTGAACATAGGGTGGCGGAATGCAGGCCAAGAAGGATGTCTACCGAAGGTGCGGGCAGGAAGGGCACAGGAGTGCAGGTTATGGCAATGCCCCGCATTGTCCCAACTAAACCGTCAGGAGGCTTATGCCGTAATGTGTGAGTTGGGGGCGCGTATGTTGGAGGGGGGCTGCGGCATTGCTTTGCTCCAGGAACCATGCTCTACCAATGGGGTGGTGAGAGGTCTTCCTGGGGGCTTTAGGGTCTTTACTGACCTTTGAGTCAATGCCGCAGTAGCTGTGTGTGAGCCAAGCTACTCTTATGTAGTAGTTGACTCATGGTGAGGAGTATTCATATGGGCTAGAGACCAAAAAAAAAAGCTAAATCAAGTTACGAAAATGGACGCACAACGATATGCACCACCCCGTTATTCTCTCCATCGTGGGTAGCAGCAATAGGGTTATGATTTTAATTTGTTTCTATTCATTTGGTCTCTAAATTGTCAAATGTTGCTTACGTTTTATCCAATTCGCGTGAAGGGTCAATCTTTGTTTATAGATTTAGAGATTCTAGGGGCCAAAAGCAAAAATAAAATTCATTGCACTACTGCTGCTACCTGTTTAATGTGCCTTGAGCTACATAGAATTTTTTCAATCACGTAGTAACCGTAGAGATGTAATTTTGATTTTTTCAATCATTACAAATTCAAGTTGAAATCTTTAATTTCATTCTTTAAAAAAAAATTAATTTCATTCTTGCCAAAAAAAAAATAATTAGTATAGTTGTAAATTCTATTAAATATAAATTAAGGCGGCCAGTCGCGAAATACTCGTATTGATTTCACATAAAATACCCAATGATTGAGATTGAAAAAAAAGCATCGACCCGCTCAGCGAGTAAAGCGAATTGTGTGTCGAAAACAACACTTTACAAAACGAAAGCTGGAAAATGCCAACGTCCCATTCCCAACGGAGTGCTCCATCGTAATCCATATTTGAATTTCTTACGTGAATTTCGCCTTCGCAATGGTCATCTCCCTGCGGTGGAAATTATTCGTCGCGGAGCCAAGGAGTGGAAGAATATGCCTAAAGAGGGATAACTTGGCGAAGAATGGCAAGTTTTCTGAGGTGGCGCTCGATGTGAGCGTAAGACGGAAGCTCCACCAATGGCTTATGGAACTCCTGCACCAAAAATAGCAGAAACAGTTTTAAGGTCTTATAATTTTAATCAGAATTATAATTTTTAACAGAAAACAAAACAATTGAAATTGATGGATATAAAATTGATAACCCAGTTTGGGAAAATAATGGATCCTTTCCATTTGGAATAGTAAGTTCTAATTGGCATCCAGGGGAATTACACCGAATGGCTTATACATTTTTGGTAGAAAATTTTATAGCAATTAAAGATCTGGCTTGCAATGTAATAGAAATGGCAATGTATACCAACTCGGATATATTGACAAAAGGAAGACAAACTTGGGATCCTATAAATGAAAGAAGTGTTCCAAGTTCGCAAGCTTATTCCAGTTATTGTGAATTCTTAGTTGAGAAGGGCTTCCCAAATCATCATAGCCTTATGGGATTAATTAAATATACCTTTGAACCGATGGACAAACCAACAATAATTGGAAAGAAAGTTTTATGGAAGTATGAAGAAAAGATAAAAGTTGAAAAGGGACAAAGATTAATTGTTAAGGTGAAAAAGTCTTATATTGTTAAAAAACAATATGATGGTGAAGAAGCAAGAAAATATGTAATGAATTTAATTCGTTCTTTTTGTGGGTATAATAAAAGCGGATAAAGGGCTCACCTGAGAAGAAGAGCAATTGCTTCCCCATCAATCCCCATGCGAGCTTTTCTATTGCTCGTTGAAGAATTCCATCTAAAACTAGGGAAAAAGATTCCTGGAATCACTATATCTATTGAAAATAGTTGGCACTATGGGGAAAGCTAAAGTGGACCCAGAAGCTGTTGTTTCTTTACAATCAACTCAAGGCGCCACTAAATGGAATGAGTATCTAAGGGCTAGTGGTTTTGGCATGATGTCACAAACGTTTTTTGATTCAGAAAGAAGAAGAATCCTTGGCCTTAAAAGTTTAGACAACTGTGCAAAGATATTTGCAAAAGTCTGCCAAGCTAGTCATTTTTTGCTTACCGTGAAACGTATAGCATTGGGGAAAGGGCTACAAGGTAAATCAAAGATTTTGGCAAAAGAAAATCTTTTCAAATTCAGTCAAATATCTAGGCTATATAATACAAAATAACACAGTACGACCAATAAGGGACAATTTAATTTCAATCAAAAATTTTCCAATACAAAAAAATCAAAAGAATATAAGACAATTTTTAGGGAAAATTAAATTTTATCATGAATATATACCGAATAGTGCCAAAATATTAGAACCACTCCATAATTTACTTCAAAAAGATCAAAAATTTATTTGACCTGAAAGTTGTCAAAATCATTTGGAATAAAAATATTGTTCAAAAAATAAGTAAAACGACGAAAAGCAATACGAGTACAAATACTCATAAAAGCAACCACAACTACAACGATTTAGATGCTAACAATGATATGTCGGATGAATTGAGCGCGTACAGCTCGGAGGAAGACGAGGTGACATCACGAAAATCGCGAAAAATACAGCCAACTGATGCTGCGGATTACGAGGATGGGGGCGGAATGTAAAAATGTAAATTAATTTGTGTGCAAATAAATTACAAGTGATATTTTCATATTTGAGCCGTAAGCCCTGGCAGCTAGTGTTCCTTTTTTTATTGTAAAATAATAATTTATTGTTATTTTCCATATATTAAATTAAATTAATTAAAAATATTGTTATGCTCACAACCAATCTTGGAAATATTTGATCGAAGATGTAAAGAAATTATATTTCTTATTATATTACATATTCATTTAGTTTTAAATTCACCGCTCATCTCTTAGAGTAAGGGAACACTTATTCATTTGCATTCATTACAAATTCAAGTGGAAATATTAAATTTCATTCATTTTAAAAAATCAATCGTATTTGCGAGATCCCCCCTGATGAGTTCATGGGGGAGCTTTTCCATTTGAACCTGAAGGAGTTCAGCCCTGGTTGTCCGGAGAAGGACGTCAGGATGGTCAGCCGTCTTTGGAAGGTCAGTCCTGATGGGGTGACGAATGTTGTCCTTGAGGGCACGGACATGCTAATGTCCGCCCTCTTGGAGGCAGGTCGTTGCTACGTCAAGTGGTTTTCCTTCCGGGTACGGCCGGACCAGTTGACGCCCGGCTGTTTCCGCTGCATGGGCTTTGAACATAGGGTGGCGGAATGCAGGCCAAGAAGGATGTCTACCGAAGGTGCGGGCAGGAAGGGCACAGGAGTGCAGGTTATGGCAATGCCCCGCATTGTCCCAACTAAACCGTCAGGAGGCTTATGCCGTAATGTGTGAGTTGGGGGCGCGTATGTTGGAGGGGGGCGCGTATGTTGGAGGGGGGCTGCGGCATTGCTTTGCTCCAGGAACCATGCTCTACCAATGGGGTGGTGAGAGGTCTTCCTGGGGGCTTTAGGGTCTTTACTGACCTTTGAGTCAATGCCGCAGTAGCTGTGTGTGAGCCAAGCTACTCTTATGTAGTAGTTGACTCATGGTGAGGAGTATTCATATGGGCTAGAGACCAAAAAAAAAAGCTAAATCAAGTTACGAAAATGGACGCACAACGATATGCACCACCCCGTTATTCTCTCCATCGTGGGTAGCAGCAATAGGGTTATGATTTTAATTTGTTTCTATTCATTTGGTCTCTAAATTGTCAAATGTTGCTTACGTTTTATCCAATTCGCGTGAAGGGTCAATCTTTGTTTATAGATTTAGAGATTCTAGGGGCCAAAAGCAAAAATAAAATTCATTGCACTACTGCTGCTACCTGTTTAATGTGCCTTGAGCTACATAGAATTTTTTCAATCACGTAGTAACCGTAGAGATGTAATTTTGATTTTTTCAATCATTACAAATTCAAGTTGAAATCTTTAATTTCATTCTTTAAAAAAAAATTAATTTCATTCTTGCCAAAAAAAAAATAATTAGTATAGTTGTAAATTCTATTAAATATAAATTAAGGCGGCCAGTCGCGAAATACTCGTATTGATTTCACATAAAATACCCAATGATTGAGATTGAAAAAAAAGCATCGACCCGCTCAGCGAGTAAAGCGAATTGTGTGTCGAAAACAACACTTTACAAAACGAAAGCTGGAAAATGCCAACGTCCCATTCCCAACGGAGTGCTCCATCGTAATCCATATTTGAATTTCTTACGTGAATTTCGCCTTCGCAATGGTCATCTCCCTGCGGTGGAAATTATTCGTCGCGGCGCCAAGGAGTGGAAGAATATGCCTAAAGAGGGATAACTTGGCGAAGAATGCCAAGTTTTCTGAGGTGGCGCTCGATGTGAGCGTAAGACGGAAGCTCCACCAATGGCTTATGGAACTCCTGCACCAAAAATAGCAGAAACAGTTTTAAGGTCTTATAATTTTAATCTGAAAACAGAAAACAAAACAATTGAAATTGATGGATATAAAATTGATAACCCAGTTTGGGAAAATAATGGATCCTTTCCATTTGGAATAGTAAGTTCTAATTGGCATCCAGGGGAATTACACCGAATGACTTATACATTTTTGGTAGAAAATTTTATAGCAATTAAAGATCTGGCTTGCAATGTAATAGAAATGGCAATGTATACCAACTCGGATATATTGACAAAAGGAAGACAAACTTGGGATCCTATAAATGAAAGAAGTGTTCCAAGTTCGCAAGCTTATTCCAGTTATTGTGAATTCTTAGTTGAGAAGGGATTCCCAAATCATCATAGCCTTATGGGATTAATTAAATATACCTTTGAACCGATGGACAAACCAACAATAATTGGAAAGAAAGTTTTATGGAAGTATGAAGAAAAGATAAAAGTTGAAAAGGGACAAAGATTAATTGTTAAGGTGAAAAAGTCTTATATTGTTAAAAAACAATATGATGGTGAAGAAGCAAGAAAATATGTAATGAATTTAATTCGTTCTTTTTGTGGGTATAATAAAAGCGGATAAAGGGCTCACCTGAGAAGAAGAGCAATTGCTTCCCCATCAATCCCCATGCGAGCTTTTCTATTGCTCGTTGAAGAATTCCATCTAAAACTAGGGAAAAAGATTCCTGGAACCACTATATCTATTGAAAATAGTTGGCACTATGGGGAAAGCTAAAGTGGACCCAGAAGCTGTTGTTTCTTTACAAGCAACTCAAGGCGCCACTAAATGGAATGAGTGTCTAAGGGCTAGTGGTTTTGGCATGATGTCACAAACGTTTTTTGATTCAGAAAGAAGAAGAATCCTTGGCCTTCCAAGTTTAGACAACTGTGCAAAGATATTTGCAAAAGTCTGCCAAGCTAGTCATTTTTTGCTTACCGTGAAACGTATAGCATTGGGGAAAGGGCTACAAGGTAAATCAAAGATTTTGGCAAAAGAAAATCTTTTCAAATTCAGTCAAATATCTAGGCCATATAATACAAAATAACACAGTACGACCAATAAGGGACAATTTAATTTCAATCAAAAATTTTCCAATACAAAAAAATCAAAAGAATATAAGACAATTTTTAGGGAAAATTAAATTTTATCATGAATATACACCGAATAGTGCCAAAATATTAGAACCACTCCATAATTTACTTCAAAAAGATCAAAAATTTATTTGACCTCAAAGTTGTCAAAATCATTTGGAATAAAAATATTGTTCAAAAAATAAGTAAAACGACGAAAAGCAATACGAGTACAAATACTCATAAAAGCAACCACAACTACAACGATTTAGATGCTAACAACGATATGTCGGATGAATTGAGCGCGTACAGCTCGGAGGAAGACGAGGTGACATCACGAAAATCGCGAAAAATACAGCCAACTGATGCTGCGGATTACGAGGATGGGGGCGGAATGTAAAAATGTAAATTAATTGTGTGCAAATAAATTACAAGTGATATTTTCATATTTGAGCCGTAAGCCCTGGCAGCTAGTGTTCCTTTTTTTTATTGTAAAATAATAATTTATTGTTATTTTCCATATATTAAATTAAATTAATTAAAAATATTGTTATGCTCACAACCAATCTTGGAAATACATATTTGATCGAAGATGTAAAGATATTATATTTCTTATTATATTACATATTCATTTAGTTTTAAATTCACCGCTCATCTCTTAGAGTAAGGGAACACTTATTCATTTGCAATCATTACAAATTCAAGTGGAAATATTAAATTTCATTCACTTTAAAAAATCAATCGTATTTGCGAGATGTCCCCTGATGAGTTCATGGGGGAGCATTTCCATTTGAACCTGAAGGAGTTCAGCCCTGGTTGTCCGGAGAAGGACGTCAGGATGGTCAGCCGTCTTTGGAAGGTCAGTCCTGATGGGGTGACGAATGTTGTCCTTGAGGGCACGGACATGCTAATGTCCGCCCTCTTGGAGGCAGGTCGTTGCTACGTCAAGTGGTTTTCCTTCCGGGTACGGCCGGACCAGTTGACGCCCGGCTGTTTCCGCTGCATGGGCTTTGAACATAGGGTGGCGGAATGCAGGCCAAGAAGGATGTCTACCGAAGGTGCGGGCAGGAAGGGCACAGGAGTGCAGGTTATGGCAATGCCCCGCATTGTCCCAACTAAACCGTCAGGAGGCTTATGCCGTAATGTGTGAGTTGGGGGCGCGTATGTTGGAGGGGGGCTGCGGCATTGCTTTGCTCCAGGAACCATGCTCTACCAATGGGGTGGTGAGAGGTCTTCCTGGGGGCTTTAGGGTCTTTACTGACCTTTGAGTCAATGCCGCAGTAGCTGTGTGTGAGCCAAGCTACTCTTATGTAGTAGTTGACTCATGGTGAGGAGTATTCATATGGGCTAGAGACCAAAAAAAAAAGCTAAATCAAGTTACGAAAATGGACGCACAACGATATGCACCACCCCGTTATTCTCTCCATCGTGGGTAGCAGCAATAGGGTTATGATTTTAATTTGTTTCTATTCATTTGGTCTCTAAATTGTCAAATGTTGCTTACGTTTTATCCAATTCGCGTGAAGGGTCAATCTTTGTTTATAGATTTAGAGATTCTAGGGGCCAAAAGCAAAAATAAAATTCATTGCACTACTGCTGCTACCTGTTTAATGTGCCTTGAGCTACATAGAATTTTTTCAATCACGTAGTAACCGTAGAGATGTAATTTTGATTTTTTCAATCATTACAAATTCAAGTTGAAATCTTTAATTTCATTCTTTAAAAAAAAATTAATTTCATTCTTGCCAAAAAAAAAATAATTAGTATAGTTGTAAATTCTATTAAATATAAATTAAGGCGGCCAGTCGCGAAATACTCGTATTGATTTCACATAAAATACCCAATGATTGAGATTGAAAAAAAAGCATCGACCCGCTCAGCGAGTAAAGCGAATTGTGTGTCGAAAACAACACTTTACAAAACGAAAGCTGGAAAATGCCAACGTCCCATTCCCAACGGAGTGCTCATCGTAATCCATATTTGAATTTCTTACGTGAATTTCGCCTTCGCAATGGTCATCTCCCTGCGGTGGAAATTATTCGACGCGGCGCCAAGGAGTGGAAAAATATGCCTAAAGAGGGATAACTTGGCGAAGAATGCCAAGTTTTCTGAGGTGGCGCTCGATGTGAGCGTAAGACGGAAGCTCCACCAATGGCTTATGGAACTCCTGCACCAAAAATAGCAGAAACAGTTTTAAGGTCTTATAATTTTAATCTGAAAACAGAAAACAAAACAATTGAAATTGATGGATATAAAATTGATAACCCAGTTTGGGAAAATAATGGATCCTTTCCATTTGGAATAGTAAGTTCTAATTGGCATCCAGGGGAATTACACCGAATGGCTTATACATTTTTGGTAGAAAATTTTATAGCAATTAAAGATCTGGCTTGCAATGTAATAGAAATGGCAATGTATACCAACTCGGATATATTGACAAAAGGAAGACAAACTTGGGATCCTATAAATGAAAGAAGTGTTCCAAGTTCACAAGCTTATTCCAGTTATTGTGAATTCTTAGTTGAGAAGGGCTTCCCAAATCATCATAGCCTTATGGGATTAATTAAATATACCTTTGAACCGATGGACAAACCAACAATAATTGGAAAGAAAGTTTTATGGAAGTATGAAGAAAAGATAAAAGTTGAAAAGGGACAAAGATTAATTGTTAAGGTGAAAAAGTCTTATATTGTTAAAAAACAATATGATGGTGAAGAAGCAAGAAAATATGTAATGAATTTAATTCGTTCTTTTTGTGGGTATAATAAAAGCGGATAAAGGGCTCACCTGAGAAGAAGAGCAATTGCTTCCCCATCAATCCCCATGCGAGCTTTTCTATTGCTCGTTGAAGAATTCCATCTAAAACTAGGGAAAAAGATTCCTGGAATCACTATATCTATTGAAAATAGTTGGCACTATGGGGAAAGCTAAAGTGGACCCAGAAGCTGTTGTTTCTTTACAATCAACTCAAGGCGCCACTAAATGGAATGAGTGTCTAAGGGCTAGTGGTTTTGGCATGATGTCACAAACGTTTTTTGATTCAGTTTAGACAACTGTGCAAAGATATTTGCAAAAGTCTGCCAAGCTAGTCATTTTTTGCTTACCGTGAAACGTATAGCATTGGGGAAAGGGCTACAAGGTAAATCAAAGATTTTGGCAAAAGAAAATCTTTTCAAATTCAGTCAAATATCTAGGCCATATAATACAAAATAACACAGTACGACCAATAAGGGACAATTTAATTTCAATCAAAAATTTTCCAATACAAAAAAATCAAAAGAATATAAGACAATTTTTAGGGAAAATTAAATTTTATCATGAATATATACCGAATAGTGCCAAAATATTAGAACCACTCCATAATTTACTTCAAAAAGATCAAAAATTTATTTGACCTGAAAGTTGTCAAAATCATTTGGAATAAAAATATTGTTCAAAAAATAAGTAAAACGACGAAAAGCAATACGAGTACAAATACTCATAAAAGCAACCACAACTACAACGATTTAGATGCTAACAACGATATGTCGGATGAATTGAGCGCGTACAGCTCGGAGGAAGACGAGGTGACATCACGAAAATCGCGAAAAATACAGCCAACTGATGCTGCGGATTACGAGGATGGGGGCGGAATGTAAAAATGTAAATTAATTTGTGTGCAAATAAATTACAAGTGATATTTTCATATTTGAGCCGTAAGCCCTGACAGCTAGTGTTCCTTTTTTTTATTGTAAAATAATAATTTATTGTTATTTTCCATATATTAAATTAAATTAATTAAAAATATTGTTATGCTCACAACCAATCTTGGAAATATTTGATCGAAGATGTAAAGAAATTATATTTCTTATTATATTACATATTCATTTAGTTTTAAATTCACCGCTCATCTCTTAGAGTAAGGGAACACTTATTCATTTGCATTCATTACAAATTCAAGTGGAAATATTAAATTTCATTCATTTTAAAAAATCAATCGTATTTGCGAGATCTCCCCTGATGAGTTCATGGGGGAGCTTTTCCATTTGAACCTGAAGGAGTTCAGCCCTGGTTGTCCGGAGAAGGACGTCAGGATGGTCAGCCGTCTTTGGAAGGTCAGTCCTGATGGGGTGACGAATGTTGTCCTTGAGGGCACGGACATGCTAATGTCCGCCCTCTTGGAGGCAGGTCGTTGCTACGTCAAGTGGTTTTCCTTCCGGATACGGCCGGACCAGTTGACGCCCGGCTGTTTCCGCTGCATGGGCTTTGAACATAGGGTGGCGGAATGCAGGCCAAGAAGGATGTCTACCGAAGGTGCGGGCAGGAAGGGCACAGGAGTGCAGGTTATGGCAATGCCCCGCATTGTCCCAACTAAACCGTCAGGAGGCTTATGCCGTAATGTGTGAGTTGGGGGCGCGTATGTTGGAGGGGGGCGCGTATGTTGGAGGGGGGCTGCGGCATTGCTTTGCTCCAGGAACCATGCTCTACCAATGGGGTGGTGAGAGGTCTTCCTGGGGGCTTTAGGGTCTTTACTGACCTTTGAGTCAATGCCGCAGTAGCTGTGTGTGAGCCAAGCTACTCTTATGTAGTAGTTGACTCATGGTGAGGAGTATTCATATGGGCTAGAGACCAAAAAAAAAAGCTAAATCAAGTTACGAAAATGGACGCACAACGATATGCACCACCCCGTTATTCTCTCCATCGTGGGTAGCAGCAATAGGGTTATGATTTTAATTTGTTTCTATTCATTTGGTCTCTAAATTGTCAAATGTTGCTTACGTTTTATCCAATTCGCGTGAAGGGTCAATCTTTGTTTATAGATTTAGAGATTCTAGGGGCAAAAAGCAAAAATAAAATTCATTGCACTACTGCTGCTACCTGTTTAATGTGCCTTGAGCTACATAGAATTTTTTCAATCACGTAGTAACCGTAGAGATGTAATTTTGATTTTTTCAATCATTACAAATTCAAGTTGAAATCTTTAATTTCATTCTTTAAAAAAAAATTAATTTCATTCTTGCCAAAAAAAAAAATAATTAGTATAGTTGTAAATTCTATTAAATATAAATTAAGGCGGCCAGTCGCGAAATACTCGTATTGATTTCACATAAAATACCCAATGATTGAGATTGAAAAAAAAGCATCGACCCGCTCAGCGAGTAAAGCGAATTGTGTGTCGAAAACAACACTTTACAAAACGAAAGCTGGAAAATGCCAACGTCCCATTCCCAACGGAGTGCTCCATCGTAATCCATATTTGAATTTCTTACGTGAATTTCGCCTTCGCAATGGTCATCTCCCTGCGGTGGAAATTATTCGTCGCGGCGCCAAGGAGTGGAAGAATATGCCTAAAGAGGGATAACTTGGCGAAGAATGCCAAGTTTTCTGAGGTGGCGCTCGATGTGAGCGTAAGACGGAAGCTCCACCAATGGCTTATGGAACTCCTGCACCAAAAATAGCAGAAACAGTTTCAAGGTCTTATAATTTTAATCTGAAAACAGAAAACAAAACAATTGAAATTGATGGATATAAAATTGATAACCCAGTTTGGGAAAATAATGGATCCTTTCCATTTGGAATAGTAAGTTCTAATTGGCATCCAGGGGAATTACACCGAATGGCTTATACATTTTTGGTAGAAAATTTTATAGCAATTAAAGATCTGGCTTGCAATGTAATAGAAATGGCAATGTATACCAACTCGGATATATTGACAAAAGGAAGACAAACTTGGGATCCTATAAATGAAAGAAGTGTTCCAAGTTCGCAAGCTTATTCCAGTTATTGTGAATTCTTAGTTGAGAAGGGCTTCCCAAATTATCATAGCCTTATGGGATTAATTAAATATACCTTTGAACCGATGGACAAACCAACAATAATTGGAAAGAAAGTTTTATGGAAGTATGAAGAAAAGATAAAAGTTGAAAAGGGACAAAGCACGGTGCTCTAGAAGGGGGCTTAAATAAAAATGAGTTGGCACTTCGAAATTCCTTTTGATTATGATTCTTGGGTTAGTAGGGAATGTTTTAATATAGAATTTAAAATCAGTTCACGTGGCCGATTTTAAATAATTTGAGTTTGAAATTAGAAATAGCGCTATTATTACTATATTATATTTTATTCAATACTTTTTCGAAATCTCAAAACTGTTTTGAAAATTGGGATCGAAAGCCCTCGTTGTCTTCTATTTTATGCAATTTATTTGAAAAGAATCCGATCATAAATGGCAAAGTTATTCGCATTTGAATGTCCACCACAAGCGCACATTGCACTATGGGCTGGCATCAAGAAAGGTGGCCAAAAGTCGGTTTTGGAACTGGGACCAATGGAGTATATTTTTGATATCTATACACTTTAGAGCAGCTATGAGCAAAATTTCAGAGAATTTCGTTTAGTAGTTTTGCCATTAAAGGGCGATAACCATTCATACTTCGGCTTTTTTTGCACTTGGTCATATAGTTAAAAACAGTGCGAAATTCGAATACCGCTCAAAATATTTTTGGTAAATTTTACGTTTTTGTATTCAGTTAGAATATTCCAACACAGATTATACTGAAAAAGCTTTGAAATAAAGGAACTTGACGAAAAAAAATTAATTTTATTCTTAAAATGTTGTTTTTTACCAAAAAGTTTTAGCCGTCGAATGCTGGCAACTTTTGGCACTCCATGATATTAACAAAATTTCAATATGAAAATATTCTTTGAAGTATCTATTATTACCTATTAATGCGCAAATGTGCGCTTTTTAGTATTTTCAGAGATAACGGTAAAAACGTATGTGCGCTCTGAACAGCTTTTGTACTGTGTCTATGTTCAAATGCCCATAACGTTTTACTGAATTGACAGATTTGAGTCATTTTTGATATATTAAAAATATTTTTAAAAAATCGTTACACAGCCAATAGAAATGTTTTTTTTGTTTACATTACAAAAGTAACAAAGTAGCCATGATAAATTAAAAAAATCGTTGGGAGAACGTAATTCTGATTGGGGGAAGGTTTTTTTAAATGTCTAGAATTTTGCTTCTAACAACATAGTAGGCATTAAATCAAAAATAAATTTCAGAAAATTCGAAACTTAGTTGGTCGGCTCATTGTTAAATGCAATTTAATCAAAGCTGTTTCATTATAATGGCGACATTCACGAAGAAGGAAATTTTAGATGCCAATGATGCTGAAAAAGGAAGCGGTGTAAAATATATTTTAAATAAATTACTAATTGAAGAAAATAAGGTACATTCTGAGGATCTTAAGCGTTTAGTTAAGATGGTTGCGTCTCTTATTTCTAAAAGAAAGGTTAAATACAAAAAAACCAAAAAAAATAATAAATCATTTACAGAGAAAAATGTCGAATGGATTAATTCACAGTTTCTCATTCCAGAATTAAGAATAAAGTCTAGTTCCGATTCTTCTTCCTTGAAACGTGGTCGCCCATGTGTTGAATTTGAAAAAATGTCAGATCGATCGAAGCGGCGGGCAATTGCAAAAATAAGCCAGCAATGTGAAAACGATCCTCTAAAAATATTATTGGCGGCACGACAAGCTGCAATAAAGTCTCAGGAGTGCGAATTAAGTTCGGTTTTGAAGAAAATCATAGAAAACCCAGAGTATTGCGTGAAAATAAAGCAATCCAGTAAAGCCACGCTTTCACTTATTGTGAAATCTCCTGAAGAAGCTCTGGCTTTTTTGATCGATAATGGGCTTTCAAAATCAGTTTATACAAATATAAGGTTAGCAACAAAATTAAGCGGAGCTGATGTTTGGCCTCCTTACGATCGATTAAAGGAAGCTAAAGAGCAATGTAGACCTCTAAAAGAATTCATTCAAATAAATGAGAATGAAGCTAAGTGCGATCTTCAAGCGCTTTTAAATCATACTGCCAGAAGAATTGCCGAGTTGCAGCAAGAAGTAGTACTTTTATATGCACAGAAGTCTAATTTTTGCGACATTGAAGCTGTTTTTATTTTTTCTTGGGGGTTTGATGGAACCAGTGGATTTCCATCATTCAAACAACCTTATTCTGAATCAAGTGTAGAAAAAGTTGATACAAATTTACTTGCTTGTACATGCATTCCTTTAAGATTAGTAACGACAAATGGGACCATTTTGTGGAACAACGCTATTTCTCAATCTGAAAAATTTTGTCGCCCAATTTCATTTAAATGGATAAAAGAAACTACTGAAATTATTAAATCACAAAAGCAAATAATGGACGAACAAATTAATAAGCTCGAGTGCTTGGAAATTGAGGTACAACATTTTCGTATACGTTTACATTTTTCTTTGCATATGACTCTAATAGATGGTAAAGTTTTAAATGCACTTACTGACACAACATCATCACAGTCATGTCCAATTTGCCACGCGACACCAAAACAATTCAATGATCTTTCCAATATTGCGACAGATGTTTTCTTACCAATTACTGGCTCCCTGCAGCATGGCATAAGTCCATTGCACGCTTGGATTAAAATTTTGGAATGCTGTTTAAATATTTCATACAGGAAAAATATAAGAAAGTGGAGAGTCTCAAACGAAGTTGATAAAAAAGAATATTCGCGCAGAAAAGCAGAAATACAAGATATTTTGTGGAAGAAATTGGGATTGAAAGTGGACATGCCCAAGGATAGAGGTTGCGGAAACAGTAATGATGGCAATTCAGCTCGTCGGGCTTTTCAAAATTCAGAAGTCTTTGCAAATTGTTTAGAGTTGAATACAGAATTAGTAACCAACTTTTCAATAATATTAATGGCTTTATCCTGCCATCTGCCGATAGATCCTAATAAATTCAATATACTGTGCCATCAGACTGCAAGAATTTATGTTGCGAACTACAATTGGTATTTTATGCCTGCGACGGTTCATAAAATATTAATTCACGGCTCTGCGATTATAGAAAATAGTATTTTACCTGTAGGAATGTTTGCAGAAGAAGCTTCTGCAACCCGCAATAAAAATTATAAGTGTTACCGTGAGCGGCACAGTCGGAAATGTAGTCGAGAAGCTACAATGCAAGATATGTTCTTGCGTTCTATGGATTCCTCAGATCCACTAATAGCGTCTCATAGCTTGAGTTCACGACTACAAAAACGAAAAAAATTGCCTCTTCCATCTGCAGTAATTGCATTACTCGCATTACCAGAGGTTCCGCAAAGTGAAGAGTAACGGCCACTCCTCAAAAGAGATAAAAAAAAAGGAAATCATAAAAAAAATATAAAAATATAAAAAAATTAAAAAAAAAAAATCTTAAAAAAGCAAAAAAAAATATTTTCAGTTGAAATCAATTTTATTTTCCTAAAATATCTTTAATTTTCAAATTAAGAAAAATATAAAATAAAAAAATCTTAAAAAAAAATCGTTTTAATAAAAAAAAACCAAAAAACCGTAAAAAAAAATTTAAAAAATAAAGAAAAAATAAAAAAAAATAAAAAAAAAATTAAAAAAAATAAAAAAAAAATAAAAGTGGAGTCTTCTAAACCTGTAACCTCCTCGTGGTAGGCTCTGGAAACTGCAAATGTTCACCAAACTTTGCAGGCTAATAACAGGCTTATGAAAGTGCTGGAATTTTCAACTTAGGCGCTTGGTATAAAGATTTTTCAAATTCTGAGTCCAGATTCGAAATCAGCGACCTCGAAAACCCCTGTATGCAAATATTTGTATAAAAAAATTGATTTTTTAAAATTTCGGTCGCCATATTGGATCCGCCATATTGAATTTTTAAATCCTGAGTCCAGATTCGAAATCAGCGACCTCGAAAACCCATGTATGCAAATATTTGTATAAAAATATGGATTTTTTAAATTTTCGGTCGCCATATTGGATCCGCCATATTGAATTTCTAAAATCTGATTTCAGATTCGACATCAGCGACCCCAAAAACATTTATATACCAAGTTTCACGAAAAAATGTTTTGATTTCGATTTATGGCCGCTTTTCCTTGATGCCAGCCCATAGTGCATTGTTCATTGTATAGGACGTATAGGATTTGTACTGGTGGACGACCCTTGCGGCATCACATTCCAATGCGAAATTATAACGGTAAACATCAAAATAATTACATATATTTCACGAATCTAACTGCGCAACAATCGGAGTCAGAGTCATAGTCATAGTAGAAAAATAATTGCGTCGTAGTTTTACACAGGAGCCTATAGTCACTAAAATAAAATGCGCAGTAGAGCAAGAACAGAGAATAATTATGTGCATTATTTGTAAAAATTAATTAGATTAGGTAAGTCAATTTTTCGAAATTTTAAACTTTAACTATTGACGCAAAGTGTTTATTTAATCTATTACATTATTATTATTATTCATTTTTAAATAGCAATCATTAGACATGCAGTCACAAGGTAAATCTTCCAAAAATCATGAACAAAATCGTCATAGTATGTGTTTGATTTGCAAAAGGAAGCCGCAGAAACAGTATTTTAAAACTACAGGCGCAATTGGAGCTCAAATCAAACTACTATTTCCTGATTTTAATGAAAAGGATTCAAGGCTTCCTGATGTGGTTTGTTGTGCTTGTAGGCACAAAACTATAAGAGCTAGTGCAAATCCAAGTTTGAAAGGTTCCCTTCAAATGCCAGATTACTCAAAATACCATTTTAAAATAAAAACCCGTACATCAGTGTCAGAAAAAGAATGTGAGTGTACTTTGTGCAACGAAATTAGATCAAGACAAGGAAATTTGGATGCCGTAAATGCTAAAAAAAAATCTAAATCTTTAAAGACTACTACTACTAATAGTAGGCGCTGCTCAAAGTGTCTTACTTTAATTGCTAAAGGTGTTAGTCATAAATGTTATGCAACTTCAACGTTGACAAATATTCATGAATGCGTCCAATCGCCAAAGCAAGCCGAACAATTATTATCTGGACTGTTAAAAAAGAACATACTTAAAGACAAATTAAATGTCAAAGAAGGAAGCACAACCATTCCAGCATCCCTATCGCAGCAGCATGGTAAACCCGTAGATTTACTCATTAATGCAAATCCGAAAAAAGTAGTACGTCAGATATCATCTAATGATTTATGTGAGTTACAAACAGATCTAAATTTATCGAATCGTCAGGTAAAGAATGTTTCTAAATTCATAAGAAAAAAAACGAGTACAAGAGATATTATTGAACCTTATGCTCAAGAAAAATTTGTTTTTACGTCCCACAACTTGGATGATTTTTTTGAAGTGCAGTCATTTGATTTTGAAACAACAAAAAAAAGACGTAATGACAAAAGCTACAAACTTTGCTGTTGTTTGTGTTGACTTGATGCTCTTTGTAAGGCACATTATTGATAAACGGGAAATTTTTGATTTTCACTTAAATTTTGGTCTCGACGGTGGCGGAGGTTCCCTGAAATTCACCTTGTCTATACAATCAAGTCAAGAAAATGATGATTTAAACCAGAAAACTAAAAAAAACAGTGAAAAATGGAAGGATACTGGAGTGAAGAAAATATTTATCATTGCTCTTGCCCCAGATACCCAAGAAAATTACAATAATGTTAAACTTCTGTGGTCAAAATTGGAAATAAATAAATGTTTGATTGAATATCCTGCAACAGTAACGACGGACTTGAAACTTGCAAATATTATTACGGGTTTGACAAGTAACGCAAGTTTTTGCCCATGCATTTGGTGTGACGTCACAAAATCTGATTTAAGTTCCTGTGGTACTTTAAGGACAACTGCAAGCTGCCTGTCTAATTACAATAATTGGTGTCATCAAGGAAGTGTGAAAAATAAAGTGAAGGATTTCAAAAATTGCATACATCCACCTTTGTTTTGCTCAGATAAGGATCAATTAATTTTGGATGTGATCCCTCCTCCTGAACTGCATCTATTGTTAGGATGTGTTAACACTCTTTACAGTAGCATGCTTAAACTACATCCTAATATTGCAGAAAAGTGGGCGCAGGAATGTCATGTTCAAAAAAGTTGTACAAATGGTGGCAATTTTTCGTTTGAAGGGAATGCTTGTAAGATCTTACTTAATAATGTTGACAAACTTCAACGGTTATGCGAAGTTAATTTTGGTGGTCTATCAGGTTGCATTGCGTACGTAGATACTTTTAGAAAGTTTAAAACAGTTGTTGACGATTGTTTTTCTTTTAAATTACGGCCAAAGCTTCAACAACATGTTACCGAATTTCAGAAAAGTTATGAACTTTTAGGAATTTCGGTAACACCAAAAGTTCACACAATTTATAACCACGTTCCACAGTTTTGCTCAAAATTTCAGAAAGGTCTAGGATTTTTTGCAGAACAAGCCACAGAATCGGTACATCACGATTTCAACGAAAAGTGGAAAAACTTTAAGGTAGCAAAAATTAATGAAAATTACTTTGCAAAACTACTTCGAGCTGTACGTAGCTACAATAGTACACATATATAGCTTTGTGAGCAGTATATTATATGTATTAGTTTTAATTTATATTTAATAAAATTAGTTTAATAAAATATTTCATGAACATTATTTTGTTTCTTTATGATTACATTTATGCATTAAATCAATTCCAATACGCATTAAAAGCAAGCAATTTGAAGCAATGAACAATGTGCGCTTGTGGTGGACATTCAAATGCGAATAACTTTGCCATTTATGATCGGATTCTTTTCAAATAAATTGCATAAAATAGAAGACAACGAGGGCTTTCGATCCCAATTTTCAAAACAGTTTTGAGATTTCGAAAAAGTATTGAATAAAATATAATATATATTAGTAATAATAGCGCTATTTCTAATTTCAAACTCAAATTATTTAAAATCGGCCACGTGAACTGATTTTAAATTCTATATTAAAACATTCCCTACTAACCCAAGAATCATAATCAAAAGGAATTTCGAAGTGCCAACTCATTTTTATTTAAGCCCCCTTCTAGAGCACCGTGAAAGATTAATTGTTAAGGTGAAAAAGTCTTATATTGTTAAAAAACAATATGATGGTGAAGAAGCAAGAAAATATGTAATGAATTTAATTCGTTCTTTTTGTGGGTATAATAAAAGCGGATAAAGGGCTCACCTGAGAAGAAGAGCAATTGCTTCCCCATCAATCCCCATGCGAGCTTTTCTATTGCTCGTTGAAGAATTCCATCTAAAACTAGGGAAAAAGATTCCTGGAACCACTATATCTATTGAAAATAGTTGACACTATGGGGAAAGCTAAAGTGGACCCAGAAGCTGTTGTTTCTTTACAAGCAACTCAAGGCGCCACTAAATGGAATGAGTGTCTAAGGGCTAGTGGTTTTGGCATGATGTCACAAACGTTTTTTGATTCAGAAAGAAGAAGAATCCTTGGCCTTCCAAGTTTAGACAACTGTGCAAAGATATTTGCAAAAGTCTGCCAAGCTAGTCATTTTTTGCTTACCGTGAAACGTATAGCATTGGGGAAAGGGCTACAAGGTAAATCAAAGATTTTGGCAAAAGAAAATCTTTTCAAATTCAGTCAAATATCTAGGCCATATAATACAAAATAACACAGTACGACCAATAAGGGACAATTTAATTTCAATCAAAAATTTTCCAATACAAAAAAATCAAAAGAATATAAGACAATTTTTAGGGAAAATTAAATTTGATCATGAATATATACCGAATAGTGCCAAAATATTAGAACCACTCCATAATTTACTTCAAAAAGATCAAAAATTTATTTGACCTCAAAGTTGTCAAAATCATTTGGAATAAAAATATTGTTCAAAAAATAAGTAAAACGACGAAAAGCAATACGAGTACAAATACTCATAAAAGCAACCACAACTACAACGATTTAGATGCTAACAATGATATGTCGGATGAATTGAGCGCGTACAGCTCGGAGGAAGACGAGGTGACATCACGAAAATCGCGAAAAATACAGCCAACTGATGCTGCGGATTACGAGGATGGGGGCGGAATGTAAAAATGTAAATTAATTTGTGTGCAAATAAATTACAAGTGATATTTTCATATTTGAGCCGTAAGCCCTGGCAGCTAGTGTTCCTTTTTTTTATTGTAAAATAATAATTTATTGTTATTTTCCATATATTAAATTAAATTAATTAAAAATATTGTTATGCTCACAACCAATCTTGGAAATATTTGATCGAAGATGTAAAGAAATTATATTTCTTATTATATTACATATTCATTTAGTTTTAAATTCACCGCTCATCTCTTAGAGTAAGGGAACACTTATTCATTTGCATTCATTACAAATTCAAGTGGAAATATTAAATTTCATTCATTTTAAAAAATCAATCGTATTTGCGAGATCTCCCCTGATGAGTTCATGGGGGAGCTTTTCCATTTGAACCTGAAGGAGTTCAGCCCTGGTTGTCCGGAGAAGGACGTCAGGATGGTCAGCCGTCTTTGGAAGGTCAGTCCTGATGGGGTGACGAATGTTGTCCTTGAGGGCACGGACATGCTAATGTCCGCCCTCTTGGAGGCAGGTCGTTGCTACGTCAAGTGGTTTTCCTTCCGGATACGGCCGGACCAGTTGACGCCCGGCTGTTTCCGCTGCATGGGCTTTGAACATAGGGTGGCGGAATGCAGGCCAAGAAGGATGTCTACCGAAGGTGCGGGCAGGAAGGGCACAGGAGTGCAGGTTATGGCAATGCCCCGCATTGTCCCAACTAAACCGTCAGGAGGCTTATGCCGTAATGTGTGAGTTGGGGGCGCGTATGTTGGAGGGGGGCTGCGGCATTGCTTTGCTCCAGGAACCATGCTCTACCAATGGGGTGGTGAGAGGTCTTCCTGGGGGCTTTAGGGTCTTTACTGACCTTTGAGTCAATGCCGCAGTAGCTGTGTGTGAGCCAAGCTACTCTTATGTAGTAGTTGACTCATGGTGAGGAGTATTCATATGGGCTAGAGACCAAAAAAAAAAGCTAAATCAAGTTACGAAAATGGACGCACAACGATATGCACCACCCCGTTATTCTCTCCATCGTGGGTAGCAGCAATAGGGTTATGATTTTAATTTGTTTCTATTCATTTGGTCTCTAAATTGTCAAATGTTGCTTACGTTTTATCCAATTCGCGTGAAGGGTCAATCTTTGTTTATAGATTTAGAGATTCTAGGGGCAAAAAGCAAAAATAAAATTCATTGCACTACTGCTGCTACCTGTTTAATGTGCCTTGAGCTACATAGAATTTTTTCAATCACGTAGTAACCGTAGAGATGTAATTTTGATTTTTTCAATCATTACAAATTCAAGTTGAAATCTTTAATTTCATTCTTTAAAAAAAAATTAATTTCATTCTTGCCAAAAAAAAAATAATTAGTATAGTTGTAAATTCTATTAAATATAAATTAAGGCGGCCAGTCGCGAAATACTCGTATTGATTTCACATAAAATACTCAATGATTGAGATTGAAAAAAAGCATCGACCCGCTCAGCGAGTAAAGCGAATTGTGTGTCGAAAACAACACTTTACAAAACGAAAGCTGGAAAATGCCAACGTCCCATTCCCAACGGAGTGCTCCATCGTAATCCATATTTGAATTTCTTACGTGAATTTCGCCTTCGCAATGGTCATCTCCCTGCGGTGGAAATTATTCGACGCGGCGCCAAGGAGTGGAAAAATATGCCTAAAGAGGGATAACTTGGCGAAGAATGCCAAGTTTTCTGAGGTGGCGCTCGATGTGAGCGTAAGACGGAAGCTCCACCAATGACTTATGGAACTCCTGCACCAAAAATAGCAGAAACAGTTTTAAGGTCTTATAATTTTAATCTGAAAACAGAAAACAAAACAATTGAAATTGATGGATATAAAATTGATAACCCAGTTTGGGAAAATAATGGATCCTTTCCATTTGGAATAGTAAGTTCTAATTGGCATCCAGGGGAATTACACCGAATGGCTTATACATTTTTGGTAGAAAATTTTATAGCAATTAAAGATCTGGCTTGCAATGTAATAGAAATGGCAATGTATACCAACTCGGATATATTGACAAAAGGAAGACAAACTTGGGATCCTATAAATGAAAGAAGTGTTCCAAGTTCACAAGCTTATTCCAGTTATTGTGAATTCTTAGTTGAGAAGGGCTTCCCAAATCATCATAGCCTTATGGGATTAATTAAATATACCTTTGAACCGATGGACAAACCAACAATAATTGGAAAGAAAGTTTTATGGAAGTATGAAGAAAAGATAAAAGTTGAAAAGGGACAAAGATTAATTGTTAAGGTGAAAAAGTCTTATATTGTTAAAAAACAATATGATGGTGAAGAAGCAAGAAAATATGTAATGAATTTAATTCGTTCTTTTTGTGGGTATAATAAAAGCGGATAAAGGGCTCACCTGAGAAGAAGAGCAATTGCTTCCCCATCAATCCCCATGCGAGCTTTTCTATTGCTCGTTGAAGAATTCCATCTAAAACTAGGGAAAAAGATTCCTGGAATCACTATATCTATTGAAAATAGTTGGCACTATGGGGAAAGCTAAAGTGGACCCAGAAGCTGTTGTTTCTTTACAATCAACTCAAGGCGCCACTAAATGGAATGAGTGTCTAAGGGCTAGTGGTTTTGGCATGATGTCACAAACGTTTTTTGATTCAGAAAGAAGAAGAATCCTTGGCCTTCCAAGTTTAGACAACTGTGCAAAGATATTTACAAAAGTCTGCCAAGCTAGTCATTTTTTGCTTACCGTGAAACGTATAGCATTGGGGAAAGGGCTACAAGGTAAATCAAAGATTTTGGCAAAAGAAAATCTTTTCAAATTCAGTCAAATATCTAGGCCATATAATACAAAATAACACAGTACGACCAATAAGGGACAATTTAATTTCAATCAAAAATTTTCCAATACAAAAAAATCAAAAGAATATAAGACAATTTTTAGGGAAAATTAAATTTGATCATGAATATATACCGAATAGTGCCAAAATATTAGAACCACTCCATAATTTACTTCAAAAAGATCAAAAATTTATTTGACCTGAAAGTTGTCAAAATCATTTGGAATAAAAATATTGTTCAAAAAATAAGTAAAACGACGAAAAGCAATACGAGTACAAATACTCATAAAAGCAACCACAACTACAACGATTTAGATGCTAACAATGATATGTCGGATGAATTGAGCGCGTACAGCTCGGAGGAAGACGAGGTGACATCACGAAAATCGCGAAAAATACAGCCAACTGATGCTGCGGATTACGAGGATGGGGGCGGAATGTAAAAATGTAAATTAATTTGTGTGCAAATAAATTACAAGTGATATTTTCATATTTGAGCCGTAAGCCCTGACAGCTAGTGTTCCTTTTTTTTATTGTAAAATAATAATTTATTGTTATTTTCCATATATTAAATTAAATTAATTAAAAATATTGTTATGCTCACAACCAATCTTGGAAATATTTGATCGAAGATGTAAAGAAATTATATTTCTTATTATATTACATATTCATTTAGTTTTAAATTCACCGCTCATCTCTTAGAGTACGGGAACACTTATTCATTTGCATTCATTACAAATTCAAGTGGAAATATTAAATTTCATTCATTTTAAAAAATCAATCGTATTTGCGAGATCCCCCCTGATGAGTTCATGGGGGAGCTTTTCCATTTGAACCTGAAGGAGTTCAGCCCTGGTTGTCCGGAGAAGGACGTCAGGATGGTCAGCCGTCTTTGGAAGGTCAGTCCTGATGGGGTGACGAATGTTGTCCTTGAGGGCACGGACATGCTAATGTCCGCCCTCTTGGAGGCAGGTCGTTGCTACGTCAAGTGGTTTTCCTTCCGGGTACGGCCGGACCAGTTGACGCCCGGCTGTTTCCGCTGCATGGGCTTTGAACATAGGGTGGCGGAATACAGGCCAAGAAGGATGTCTGCCGAAGGTGCGGGCAGGAAGGGCACAGGAGTGCAGGTTGTGGCAATGCCCCGCATTGTCCCAACTAAACCGTCAGGAGGCTTATGCCGTAATGTGTGAGTTGGGGGCGCGTATGTTGGAGGGGGGCTGCGGCATTGCTTTGCTCCAGGAACCATGCTCCACCAATGGGGTGGTGAGAGGTCTTCCTGGGGGCTTTAGGGTCTTTACTGACCTTTGAGTCAATGCCGCAGTAGCTGTGTGTGAGCCAAGCTACTCTTATGTAGTAGTTGACTCATGGTGAGGAGTATTCATATGGGCTAGAGACAAAAAAAAAAAGCTAAATCAAGTTACGAAAATGGACGCACAACAATATGCACCACCCCGTTATTCTCTCCATCGTGGGTAGCAGCAATAGGGTTATGATTTTAATTTGTTTCTATTCATTTGTTCTCTAAATTGTCAAATGTTGCTTACGTTTTATCCAATTCGCGTGAAGGGTCAATCTTTGTTTATAGATTTAGAGATTCTAGGGGCCAAAAGCAAAAATAAAATTCATTGCACTACTGCTGCTACCTGTTTAATGTGCCTTGAGCTACATAGAATTTTTTCAATCACGTAGTAACCGTAGAGATGTAATTTTGATTTTTTCAATCATTACAAATTCAAGTTGAAATCTTTAATTTCATTCTTTTAAAAAAAAATTAATTTCATTCTTGCCAAAAAAAAAATAATTAGTATAGTTGTAAATTCTATTAAATATAAATTAAGGCGGCCAGTCGCGAAATACTCGTATTGATTTCACATAAAATACCCAATGATTGAGATTGAAAAAAAAGCATCGACCCGCTCAGCGAGTAAAGCGAATTGTGTGTCGAAAACAACACTTTACAAAACGAAAGCTGGAAAATGCCAACGTCCCATTCCCAACGGAGTGCTCCATCGTAATCCATATTTGAATTTCTTACGTGAATTTCGCCTTCGCAATGGTCATCTCCCTGCGGTGGAAATTATTCGTCGCGGCGCCAAGGAGTGGAAGAATATGCCTAAAGAGGGATAACTTGGCGAAGAATGCCAAGTTTTCTGAGGTGGCGCTCGATGTGAGCGTAAGACGGAAGCTCCACCAATGGCTTATGGAACTCCTGCACCAAAAATAGCAGAAACAGTTTTAAGGTCTTATAATTTTAATCTGAAAACAGAAAACAAAACAATTGAAATTGATGGATATAAAATTGATAACCCAGTTTGGGAAAATAATGGATCCTTTCCATTTGGAATAGTAAGTTCTAATTGGCATCCAGGGGAATTACACCGAATGACTTATACATTTTTGGTAGAAAATTTTATAGCAATTAAAGATCTGGCTTGCAATGTAATAGAAATGTCAATGTATACCAACTCGGATATATTGACAAAAGGAAGACAAACTTGGGATCCTATAAATGAAAGAAGTGTTCCAAGTTCGCAAGCTTATTCCAGTTATTGTGAATTCTTAGTTGAGAAGGGATTCCCAAATCATCATAGCCTTATGGGATTAATTAAATATACCTTTGAACCGATGGACAAACCAACAATAATTGGAAAGAAAGTTTTATGGAAGTATGAAGAAAAGATAAAAGTTGAAAAGGGACAAAGATTAATTGTTAAGGTGAAAAAGTCTTATATTGTTAAAAAACAATATGATGGTGAAGAAGCAAGAAAATATGTAATGAATTTAATTCGTTCTTTTTGTGGGTATAATAAAAGCGGATAAAGGGCTCACCTGAGAAGAAGAGCAATTGCTTCCCCATCAATCCCCATGCGAGCTTTTCTATTGCTCGTTGAAGAATTCCATCTAAAACTAGGGAAAAAGATTCCTGGAACCACTATATCTATTGAAAATAGTTGGCACTATGGGGAAAGCTAAAGTGGACCCAGAAGCTGTTGTTTCTTTACAAGCAACTCAAGGCGCCACTAAATGGAATGAGTGTCTAAGGGCTAGTGGTTTTGGCATGATGTCACAAACGTTTTTTGATTCAGAAAGAAGAAGAATCCTTGGCCTTCCAAGTTTAGACAACTGTGCAAAGATATTTGCAAAAGTCTGCCAAGCTAGTCATTTTTTGCTTACCGTGAAACGTATAGCATTGGGGAAAGGGCTACAAGGTAAATCAAAGATTTTGGCAAAAGAAAATCTTTTCAAATTCAGTCAAATATCTAGGCCATATAATACAAAATAACACAGTACGACCAATAAGGGACAATTTAATTTCAATCAAAAATTTTCCAATACAAAAAAATCAAAAGAATATAAGACAATTTTTAGGGAAAATTAAATTTTATCATGAATATACACCGAATAGTGCCAAAATATTAGAACCACTCCATAATTTACTTCAAAAAGATCAAAAATTTATTTGACCTCAAAGTTGTCAAAATCATTTGGAATAAAAATATTGTTCAAAAAATAAGTAAAACGACGAAAAGCAATACGAGTACAAATACTCATAAAAGCAACCACAACTACAACGATTTAGATGCTAACAACGATATGTCGGATGAATTGAGCGCGTACAGCTCGGAGGAAGACGAGGTGACATCACGAAAATCGCGAAAAATACAGCCAACTGATGCTGCGGATTACGAGGATGGGAGCGGAATGTAAAAATGTAAATTAATTGTGTGCAAATAAATTACAAGTGATATTTTCATATTTGAGCCGTAAGCCCTGGCAGCTAGTGTTCCTTTTTCTTATTGTAAAATAATAATTTATTGTTATTTTCCATATATTAAATTAAATTAATTAAAAATATTGTTATGCTCACAACCAATCTTGGAAATACATATTTGATCGAAGATGTAAAGATATTATATTTCTTATTATATTACATATTCATTTAGTTTTAAATTCACCGCTCATCTCTTAGAGTAAGGGAACACTTATTCATTTGCAATCATTACAAATTCAAGTGGAAATATTAAATTTCATTCACTTTAAAAAATCAATCGTATTTGCGAGATGTCCCCTGATGAGTTCATGGGGGAGCTTTTCCATTTGAACCTGAAGGAGTTCAGCCCTGGTTGTCCGGAGAAGGACGTCAGGATGGTCAGCCGTCTTTGGAAGGTCAGTCCTGATGGGGTGACGAATGTTGTCCTTGAGGGCACGGACATGCTAATGTCCGCCCTCTTGGAGGCAGGTCGTTGCTACGTCAAGTGGTTTTCCTTCCGGGTACGGCCGGACCAGTTGACTCCCGGCTGTTTCCGCTGCATGGGCTTTGAACATAGGGTGGCGGAATACAGGCCAAGAAGGATGTCTGCCGAAGGTGCGGGCAGGAAGGGCACAGGAGTGCAGGTTGTGGCAATGCCCCGGATTGTCCCAACTAAACCGTCAGGAGGCTTATGCCGTAATGTGTGAGTTGGGGGCGCGTATGTTGGAGGGGGGCTGCGGCATTGCTTTGCTCCAGGAACCATGCTCCACCAATGGGGTGGTGAGAGGTCTTCCTGGGGGCTTTAGGGTCTTTACTGACCTTTGAGTCAATGCCGCAGTAGCTGTGTGTGAGCCAAGCTACTCTTATGTAGTAGTTGACTCATGGTGAGGAGTATTCATATGGGCTAGAGACAAAAAAAAAAAGCTAAATCAAGTTACGAAAATGGACGCACAACAATATGCACCACCCCGTTATTCTCTCCATCGTGGGTAGCAGCAATAGGGTTATGATTTTAATTTGTTTCTATTCATTTGTTCTCTAAATTGTCAAATGTTGCTTACGTTTTATCCAATTCGCGTGAAGGGTCAATCTTTGTTTATAGATTTAGAGATTCTAGGGGCCAAAAGCAAAAATAAAATTCATTGCACTACTGCTGCTACCTGTTTAATGTGCCTTGAGCTACATAGAATTTTTTCAATCACGTAGTAACCGTAGAGATGTAATTTTGATTTTTTCAATCATTACAAATTCAAGTTGAAATCTTTAATTTCATTCTTTTAAAAAAAAATTAATTTCATTCTTGCCAAAAAAAAAATAATTAGTATAGTTGTAAATTCTATTAAATATAAATTAAGGCGGCCAGTCGCGAAATACTCGTATTGATTTCACATAAAATACCCAATGATTGAGATTGAAAAAAAGCATCGACCCGCTCAGCGAGTAAAGCGAATTGTGTGTCGAAAACAACACTTTACAAAACGAAAGCTGGAAAATGCCAACGTCCCATTCCCAACGGAGTGCTCCATCGTAATCCATATTTGAATTTCTTACGTGAATTTCGCCTTCGCAATGGTCATCTCCCTGCGGTGGAAATTATTCGTCGCGGCGCCAAGGAGTGGAAGAATATGCCTAAAGAGGGATAACTTGGCGAAGAATGCCAAGTTTTCTGAGGTGGCGCTCGATGTGAGCGTAAGACGGAAGCTCCACCAATGGCTTATGGAACTCCTGCACCAAAAATAGCAGAAACAGTTTTAAGGTCTTATAATTTTAATCAGAATTATAATTTTTAACAGAAAACAAAACAATTGAAATTGATGGATATAAAATTGATAACCCAGTTTGGGAAAATAATGGATCCTTTCCATTTGGAATAGTAAGTTCTAATTGGCATCCAGGGGAATTACACCGAATGACTTATACATTTTTGGTAGAAAATTTTATAGCAATTAAAGATCTGGCTTGCAATGTAATAGAAATGGCAATGTATACCAACTCGGATATATTGACAAAAGGAAGACAAACTTGGGATCCTATAAATGAAAGAAGTGTTCCAAGTTCGCAAGCTTATTCCAGTTATTGTGAATTCTTAGTTGAGAAGGGATTCCCAAATCATCATAGCCTTATGGGATTAATTAAATATACCTTTGAACCGATGGACAAACCAACAATAATTGGAAAGAAAGTTTTATGGAAGTATGAAGAAAAGATAAAAGTTGAAAAGGGACAAAGATTAATTGTTAAGGTGAAAAAGTCTTATATTGTTAAAAAACAATATGATGGTGAAGAAGCAAGAAAATATGTAATGAATTTAATTCGTTCTTTTTGTGGGTATAATAAAAGCGGATAAAGGGCTCACCTGAGAAGAAGAGCAATTGCTTCCCCATCAATCCCCATGCGAGCTTTTCTTTTGCTCGTTGAAGAATTCCATCTAAAACTAGGGAAAAAGATTCCTGGAACCACTATATCTATTGAAAATAGTTGGCACTATGGGGAAAGCTAAAGTGGACCCAGAAGCTGTTGTTTCTTTACAAGCAACTCAAGGCGCCACTAAATGGAATGAGTGTCTAAGGGCTAGTGGTTTTGGCATGATGTCACAAACGTTTTTTGATTCAGAAAGAAGAAGAATCCTTGGCCTTCCAAGTTTAGACAACTGTGCAAAGATATTTGCAAAAGTCTGCCAAGCTAGTCATTTTTTGCTTACCGTGAAACGTATAGCATTGGGGAAAGGGCTACAAGGTAAATCAAAGATTTTGGCAAAAGAAAATCTTTTCAAATTCAGTCAAATATCTAGGCCATATAATACAAAATAACACAGTACGACCAATAAGGGACAATTTAATTTCAATCAAAAATTTTCCAATACAAAAAAATCAAAAGAATATAAGACAATTTTTAGGGAAAATTAAATTTTATCATGAATATATACCGAATAGTGCCAAAATATTAGAACCACTCCATAATTTACTTCAAAAAGATCAAAAATTTATTTGACCTGAAAGTTGTCAAAATCATTTGGAATAAAAATATTGTTCAAAAAATAAGTAAAACGACGAAAAGCAATACGAGTACAAATACTCATAAAAGCAACCACAACTACAACGATTTAGATGCTAACAACGATATGTCGGATGAATTGAGCGCGTACAGCTCGGAGGAAGACGAGGTGACATCACGAAAATCGCGAAAAATACAGCCAACTGATGCTGCGGATTACGAGGATGGGGGCGGAATGTAAAAATGTAAATTAATTTGTGTGCAAATAAATTACAAGTGATATTTTCATATTTGAGCCGTAAGCCCTGACAGCTAGTGTTCCTTTTTTTTATTGTAAAATAATAATTTATTGTTATTTTCCATATATTAAATTAAATTAATTAAAAATATTGTTATGCTCACAACCAATCTTGGAAATATTTGATCGAAGATGTAAAGAAATTATATTTCTTATTATATTACATATTCATTTAGTTTTAAATTCACCGCTCATCTCTTAGAGTAAGGGAACACTTATTCATTTGCATTCATTACAAATTCAAGTGGAAATATTAAATTTCATTCATTTTAAAAAATCAATCGTATTTGCGAGATCTCCCCTGATGAGTTCATGGGGGAGCTTTTCCATTTGAACCTGAAGGAGTTCAGCCCTGGTTGTCCGGAGAAGGACGTCAGGATGGTCAGCCGTCTTTGGAAGGTCAGTCCTGATGGGGTGACGAATGTTGTCCTTGAGGGCACGGACATGCTAATGTCCGCCCTCTTGGAGGCAGGTCGTTGCTACGTCAAGTGGTTTTCCTTCCGGATACGGCCGGACCAGTTGACGCCCGGCTGTTTCCGCTGCATGGGCTTTGAACATAGGGTGGCGGAATGCAGGCCAAGAAGGATGTCTACCGAAGGTGCGGGCAGGAAGGGCACAGGAGTGCAGGTTATGGCAATGCCCCGCATTGTCCCAACTAAACCGTCAGGAGGCTTATGCCGTAATGTGTGAGTTGGGGGCGCGTATGTTGGAGGGGGGCGCGTATGTTGGAGGGGGGCTGCGGCATTGCTTTGCTCCAGGAACCATGCTCTACCAATGGGGTGGTGAGAGGTCTTCCTGGGGGCTTTAGGGTCTTTACTGACCTTTGAGTCAATGCCGCAGTAGCTGTGTGTGAGCCAAGCTACTCTTATGTAGTAGTTGACTCATGGTGAGGAGTATTCATATGGGCTAGAGACCAAAAAAAAAAGCTAAATCAAGTTACGAAAATGGACGCACAACGATATGCACCACCCCGTTATTCTCTCCATCGTGGGTAGCAGCAATAGGGTTATGATTTTAATTTGTTTCTATTCATTTGGTCTCTAAATTGTCAAATGTTGCTTACGTTTTATCCAATTCGCGTGAAGGGTCAATCTTTGTTTATAGATTTAGAGATTCTAGGGGCAAAAAGCAAAAATAAAATTCATTGCACTACTGCTGCTACCTGTTTAATGTGCCTTGAGCTACATAGAATTTTTTCAATCACGTAGTAACCGTAGAGATGTAATTTTGATTTTTTCAATCATTACAAATTCAAGTTGAAATCTTTAATTTCATTCTTTAAAAAAAAATTAATTTCATTCTTGCCAAAAAAAAAATAATTAGTATAGTTGTAAATTCTATTAAATATAAATTAAGGCGGCCAGTCGCGAAATACTCGTATTGATTTCACATAAAATACCCAATGATTGAGATTGAAAAAAAAGCATCGACCCGCTCAGCGAGTAAAGCGAATTGTGTGTCGAAAACAACACTTTACAAAACGAAAGCTGGAAAATGCCAACGTCCCATTCCCAACGGAGTGCTCCATCGTAATCCATATTTGAATTTCTTACGTGAATTTCGCCTTCGCAATGGTCATCTCCCTGCGGTGGAAATTATTCGTCGCGGCGCCAAGGAGTGGAAGAATATGCCTAAAGAGGGATAACTTGGCGAAGAATGCCAAGTTTTCTGAGGTGGCGCTCGATGTGAGCGTAAGACGGAAGCTCCACCAATGGCTTATGGAACTCCTGCACCAAAAATAGCAGAAACAGTTTTAAGGTCTTATAATTTTAATCTGAAAACAGAAAACAAAACAATTGAAATTGATGGATATAAAATTGATAACCCAGTTTGGGAAAATAATGGATCCTTTCCATTTGGAATAGTAAGTTCTAATTGGCATCCAGGGGAATTACACCGAATGGCTTATACATTTTTGGTAGAAAATTTTATAGCAATTAAAGATCTGGCTTGCAATGTAATAGAAATGGCAATGTATACCAACTCGGATATATTGACAAAAGGAAGACAAACTTGGGATCCTATAAATGAAAGAAGTGGTCCAAGTTCGCAAGCTTATTCCAGTTATTGTGAATTCTTAGTTGAGAAGGGCTTCCCAAATCATCATAGCCTTATGGGATTAATTAAATATACCTTTGAACCGATGGACAAACCAACAATAATTGGAAAGAAAGTTTTATGGAAGTATGAAGAAAAGATAAAAGTTGAAAAGGGACAAAGATTAATTGTTAAGGTGAAAAAGTCTTATATTGTTAAAAAACAATATGATGGTGAAGAAGCAAGAAAATATGTAATGAATTTAACTCGTTCTTTTTGTGGGTATAATAAAAGCGGATAAAGGGCTCACCTGAGAAGAAGAGCAATTGCTTCCCCATCAATCCCCATGCGAGCTTTTCTATTGCTCGTTGAAGAATTCCATCTAAAACTAGGGAAAAAGATTCCTGGAACCACTATATCTATTGAAAATAGTTGGCACTATGGGGAAAGCTAAAGTGGACCCAGAAGCTGTTGTTTCTTTACAAGCAACTCAAGGCGCCACTAAATGGAATGAGTGTCTAAGGGCTAGTGGTTTTGGCATGATGTCACAAACGTTTTTTGATTCAGAAAGAAGAAGAATCCTTGGCCTTCCAAGTTTAGACAACTGTGCAAAGATATTTGCAAAAGTCTGCCAAGCTAGTCATTTTTTGCTTACCGTGAAACGTATAGCATTGGGGAAAGGGCTACAAGGTAAATCAAAGATTTTGGCAAAAGAAAATCTTTTCAAATTCAGTCAAATATCTAGGCCATATAATACAAAATAACACAGTACGACCAATAAGGGACAATTTAATTTCAATCAAAAATTTTCCAATACAAAAAAATCAAAAGAATATAAGACAATTTTTAGGGAAAATTAAATTTTATCATGAATATATACCGAATAGTGCCAAAATATTAGAACCACTCCATAATTTACTTCAAAAAGATCAAAAATTTATTTGACCTGAAAGTTGTCAAAATCATTTGGAATAAAAATATTGTTCAAAAAATAAGTAAAACGACGAAAAGCAATACGAGTACAAATACTCATAAAAGCAACCACAACTACAACGATTTAGATGCTAACAATGATATGTCGGATGAATTGAGCGCGTACAGCTCGGAGGAAGACGAGGTGACATCACGAAAATCGCGAAAAATACAGCCAACTGATGCTGCGGATTACGAGGATGGGGGCGGAATGTAAAAATGTAAATTAATTTGTGTGCAAATAAATTACAAGTGATATTTTCATATTTGAGCCGTAAGCCCTGGCAGCTAGTGTTCCTTTTTTTATTGTAAAATAATAATTTATTGTTATTTTCCATATATTAAATTAAATTAATTAAAAATATTGTTATGCTCACAACCAATCTTGGAAATATTTGATCGAAGATGTAAAGAAATTATATTTCTTATTATATTACATATTCATTTAGTTTTAAATTCACCGCTCATCTCTTAGAGTAAGGGAACACTTATTCATTTGCATTCATTACAAATTCAAGTGGAAATATTAAATTTCATTCATTTTAAAAAATCAATCGTATTTGCGAGATCCCCCCTGATGAGTTCATGGGGGAGCTTTTCCATTTGAACCTGAAGGAGTTCAGCCCTGGTTGTCCGGAGAAGGACGTCAGGATGGTCAGCCGTCTTTGGAAGGTCAGTCCTGATGGGGTGACGAATGTTGTCCTTGAGGGCACGGACATGCTAATGTCCGCCCTCTTGGAGGCAGGTCGTTGCTACGTCAAGTGGTTTTCCTTCCGGGTACGGCCGGACCAGTTGACGCCCGGCTGTTTCCGCTGCATGGGCTTTGAACATAGGGTGGCGGAATGCAGGCCAAGAAGGATGTCTACCGAAGGTGCGGGCAGGAAGGGCACAGGAGTGCAGGTTATGGCAATGCCCCGCATTGTCCCAACTAAACCGTCAGGAGGCTTATGCCGTAATGTGTGAGTTGGGGGCGCGTATGTTGGAGGGGGGCTGCGGCATTGCTTTGCTCCAGGAACCATGCTCTACCAATGGGGTGGTGAGAGGTCTTCCTGGGGGCTTTAGGGTCTTTACTGACCTTTGAGTCAATGCCGCAGTAGCTGTGTGTGAGCCAAGCTACTCTTATGTAGTAGTTGACTCATGGTGAGGAGTATTCATATGGGCTAGAGACCAAAAAAAAAAGCTAAATCAAGTTACGAAAATGGACGCACAACGATATGCACCACCCCGTTATTCTCTCCATCGTGGGTAGCAGCAATAGGGTTATGATTTTAATTTGTTTCTATTCATTTGGTCTCTAAATTGTCAAATGTTGCTTACGTTTTATCCAATTCGCGTGAAGGGTCAATCTTTGTTTATAGATTTAGAGATTCTAGGGGCCAAAAGCAAAAATAAAATTCATTGCACTACTGCTGCTACCTGTTTAATGTGCCTTGAGCTACATAGAATTTTTTCAATCACGTAGTAACCGTAGAGATGTAATTTTGATTTTTTCAATCATTACAAATTCAAGTTGAAATCTTTAATTTCATTCTTTAAAAAAAAATTAATTTCATTCTTGCCAAAAAAAAAATAATTAGTATAGTTGTAAATTCTATTAAATATAAATTAAGGCGGCCAGTCGCGAAATACTCGTATTGATTTCACATAAAATACCCAATGATTGAGATTGAAAAAAAAGCATCGACCCGCTCAGCGAGTAAAGCGAATTGTGTGTCGAAAACAACACTTTACAAAACGAAAGCTGGAAAATGCCAACGTCCCATTCCCAACGGAGTGCTCCATCGTAATCCATATTTGAATTTCTTACGTGAATTTCGCCTTCGCAATGGTCATCTCCCTGCGGTGGAAATTATTCGTCGCGGCGCCAAGGAGTGGAAGAATATGCCTAAAGAGGGATAACTTGGCGAAGAATGCCAAGTTTTCTGAGG